>NW_028324310.1:6290000-6387500 GCF_058129835.1 Hydra viridissima
GAAAGAAAAAAAAACCAAGCTAACTGCATGGTTAATTGGAGTCTCTTATTTGGATTCTCAAGTGATCTTTTACTTCTTCATAAAACAAAATAGCAGAGAATATGAATGGTGACGTGCCTCCTGGAAGCCATTTGAAACATAAGAAAGTCAGTAATAAAAACAAAGCAAAAGTACAAGTTGCTCTGCTTGATGATACTGTGGTTGCATTTGAGGTTGAGGTAATTAAACACCTCTTTTTTTTGTCATAGCAAAAAAAAAAAAGCAACAACAACAACAAAAAAACATATAGACACATAAGGCTTTGTCTTTAAGAAGTATGCTGCTTTGTGAAATAAACTCTTTTAATATAGTTAAATTGATTTACCATATGTTTTGTTATAACTATTTTAACTATGCTTAAGCTTAATTAAAATTTAATTTAAAGATAGTTTTTTTTTTTCTAAATGTTATTATTACAATCATTACTTCTTGCTAATAATCACTAGTCGAAAGGTTCTCTTTGTTTGACTATATAGTAGCCATTAGCAATATAGGTATTGCAAAAATTTCAAAATATGAATTTTAAATAAGAATTGTATTTTATTAGATTTTTAAATATATCATCAGCTAAAATTGATTTTCATTTAAAAAAAGGTGCTTTTATTAAATACAAATAGGTATATAATAAATGATAAATGATCTTTTGTCTAATTGAAATTTATTTCTATTCTATGTTTAAATAGGAGTCTTCTTTTCAAATTTATCTGTCTGGTTCACATTTTGCATATTTATGTGTGTATAGATATTAGAACATGGTAAGTCACATGATTTTCTAGAATGCTTTAGCATTTTGTTTTAATGCAGCAATGGTACATTTTCTAGAAATTTCCACACAACTATATAAGCAAATACAGGTGATTTACTTGGCGTAAAAGGTCAGATCACAAATCCAATATTTATTTAACACAGGATCTTTTATGAGTTCCAGCTTGTGTTTCTGCAGGTGAGGATAAACATAGCATATATCAAGGTCTAGGCCTAGGCAGTACCCTCAAACACACTTGTCAAACTTTGTTTCAATATTTTGTTCCAATGACTTCCAAAGAGGTCATGTTGACAGTGTGGTATAATGTATATGGAATTGTGTATTTCAAGCTTTTTCCTTCCAACACCACCATAATGACTGGCTATTGCTTTAAACTGGAAAGATTCAGGGCAAAAGTAACATGTCTTAAGCTTATAGAGATAGAATGGGAGATCTTGCCCCACTCGCCATATTTTCAAAACATTGCTCACCTTTTCTGTATGCTGCAATTTCACATTTTAGAGAAGAGCTTTAATCACGTTTGCCAACTCAAAGCCGACATTTGTTAATTCTTCAAGCCATAGCCAGGCAGCTTCTACAAGTATAGGATCCATTCCTTGCCCAATAAATGGAGAATTATTATTGATAATAATAGTGATTATATTGTAGATTGATTGTGTCTATTCAGAGGTTTGTGATGAATGAAACTATTTCATGAAAGTGGGAAAGAACTTTCTTTTTAACCTAGTATATACATCAACAAATAATGAGCCCAAACATGCATCATATAGGCCTCCATATTTGCCAGATTGAAGCTCCATTAAGTACTTGTGATTAATACTTAATGAAGAATTTTCATCTGAAACTAAAGGAATTTAAGAACAGTAATAAAAATTTGAAATTATTGCATACAACAACTAAAAACATTTTGATGAATTACATTCTTCAACTAGAAAACCATGGGAAAATTCTGGTCCTGCCAAAACTTTTTGAATTTTATTGCACAAATGAAAGGCTAATACCAACACAGTATTTGTGCCTGTTTTTTTCAATACCTATTATGAGCTTACTGAATACCAAAAAATAGCTTTTTATATCTATTTAATATAAACATATTGAACGCTTGAGACAAATAATGAGTTAAGTGTCATGCTATGATAAGTGTGGAATTGGTGGAATTGCTGTGCTTCAAATTGAGATTTGAGTTGTAAAAAAAAATTGGCTCTCAGAGCCCTAATATATACATACATACATATATATATACATACATACATACATACATACATACATACATACATACATACATACATACATACATACATACATACATACATACATACATACATACATACATACATACATACATACATACATATATATATACATACATACATACATGCATACATACATACATACATAAATACATACATACATACATACATACATAAATACATACATACATACATACATACATACATACATACATACATACATACATACATACATACATACATACATACATACATACATACATACATACATACATACATACATACATACATACATACATACATACATACATACATACATACATACATACATACATGGATGTATGTATGTATGATTCTAAATGATTCTATTTAAAGGTTTTTTAGATCATATACGTCCTTAAATCCCTTGAAAAGTTAAAGCTTAAGCTTTATGATCAAGATTTTATCAAATATTTGATGAAAATAATATTTTTATGTTTCAAACGTAATTAAATCATATTTTACAAAAAATTTTACAAAATATTCCACAGAATAGAAGATAAATTTATCAACAATTAAACTAATTAAACTTTAGATTTATATTTCTTTACATGTATTTAAATGACCATGTATTTAAATGAATAGACAATAAACTTTAAAATCATTCAATAACTTTTTTATTAGAATTTACTTTTTATCGATAACACTAAAAAAATAACTTCATTATAACATCATTCAATTTTAAAATTAGCAAAAGTATGTATGTATATATATGTGTGTATATATACATACATACATACATGCATGCATGCATGCATGCATGCATGCATGCATGTATGTATGTATGTATGTATGTATGTATGTATGTATGTATGTATGTATGTATGTATGTATGTATGTATGTATGTATGTATGTATGTATGTATATATACACACATATATATACATACATACTTTTGCTAATTTGGTTAATAATTTGGTTTTATTAACGAGTCTTTATTTACTTTATGCTGTTATGAATATCAACAACAACAGCATCATTAATATGATTATTTTGCTTTTGAGAAAATAACTGCTCAAAGTAAGGTGTTTCATTTGTTAATATATTGGTTGTATTTATATTTTATATAGATTATTTTAGGTATTTCTTGTTTTTTAGCCACGCTCATTAGGTGAAGTGTTATCAAAGCAAGTTAATAGCCATCTTAATCTAGAAGAGGCAGAATTTTTTGGACTTCAGCTTGCTAGTGATGACAAAGATGTAAATGAGGTGAAGAATATTTCTAAAAACAATTTTATTTTTTCAGCAAAACTCTTGTATTTTGTTGTTTTGAGTTGTTTAACAAACTAAGTGTGACATCTGCATGACAATTTGTTCACAGAACGTTTTTCCTAATTTTTTTATGCAATAAATAATGAAGTAATGTGATATTATATATTGGTTTTATATCATATATTGCTTAGATATCATATTTTGCTTTGATATTATAATATTTACATATTGCATAAATAAAGTTGTTTTGAGTACAATTTACTATGAAAAAATTACAATAAAACATAACTAATATGTTGATAAATTTAAATGTAATGGATGATTAGGTTTAATGTTTAAAACTAATTATTATGTTTGCAATGTCAAATGTTTAATGTGATCTCTTTTTTAGTGTTGGCTTGATCCATTAAAACCAATCCAACACCAAGTAAAAGGTTAAGTGTAAAATATGTTTTTTCTTTTAAATCATCAAAATGAAAACTTCAATAAAAAAATATTTTATATTTTATGTGTAGATTAGGGTGGGGCATTTTTGCAAAAAACAAAACATAATCTAAAATTAGATATATCAGGCTACAACACTAATCCTTATGATATTTTTGAAATATTTGTAAGGGACCCTCCCCCCTCCATATGTACAAAAATTAGAAATTTTTGTATTTTTGGACTGCTGGGACCAACCATAGGACTACCCACACAAAAAAAAAATTTTATACTTTTTAGATTCATATATCAAAAGGAACCACAAAAAAAAATTATGGTATTTCTTTTATTGACTTTTGTGTTTTATGCCCCACCCTAGTATAGATGTTTCCATATTTTCTTCTCTTTTTTACTTTAAAAAAAAATTACTTTTAGATTTTACTAAAATTACTTTTAAATTTCGGGTGATGTTTTACACTCCAGACCCTCATACTCTTCAAGAATATACACGGTGAGTTTTCATGCTTGTATGTATGTATGTATGTATGTATGTATGTATGTATGTATGTATGTATGTATGTATGTATGTATGTATGTATGTATGTATGTATGTATGTATGTATGTATGTATGTATGTATGTATGTATGTATGTATGTATGTATGTATGTATAAATGTATGATGTATGTACTTTTTTTTAAGATATTTATTTACATTACAAGTTCGCAGAGACCTACTTGATGGAAGGTATAGTTTATAGTGCATTTTTACATCAGTATTTCTATATTTTTATCATAAAATATGTGACATGAATGTAATATACTTTTATCATTAAATTAATTTCATTCTATTTAAGTTATTTTGAAAATGTTGATAGTTTATTGTTGAGTTCTAAAATAATTTTATGATAATTTAGTTATAAAAAGGACAAAATTTCAAGTTAACTTTCCTTCCATTATTAGGCTACCTTGTTCAGAGGATACTGGTGCTCTTATGGCATCATATATTGTCCAAGGTATTTAAATTTTTTCAGAGTTTAGTATTTTCTTGCTTCAAACTTGAATAATTGATAGCTGTCTTTTGATCAATTGATTAACTTTTATATTTGAAGTAAATTTCAGTTGGTTTATGCAGACTCTTTAAGCGCAATTAAAGATAAGATAATTATATTTCATCTTATTCTATAGGTGAACTTGGTGACTATGATCCAGCTAATAATAGAGAGGGTTATTTAACTGGATTTCAGTTTGTACCTAACCAGGTAAATTCATTCTTCCATAATTGAAAAGTTTAAAGTGAATATTCTTTTATTTGAAATGATTTTTTTGAAAATATTTTTATACAACTGTTATTTACTTTACAATCTCTTTTATATATTTAAATTTTTGTTTTAAAAATATTTTTGTTCATTATAAAAAGATCTGTTTTACAACGCTATTTTCATAAATTTCATTGAATGCCAGTATGTATAATAGTAGAATACAGCATTAAAATTGAATCAGTGTTTTTTAAAAGGGCTGATTTGCTCAAAACCTGTTTTTGAAAAAACTAAAAAAAACTCTTTATATCTTTTAATATTAAATATACAGAATTTGTGTAATATATTTTTAAAAAATATATGCAAGAGTAATATCTTAGTACACTTTGATAATTGTTATAACATTTCGTTTGTTAATAATTAATTAATGAAATTTCGAAAAATTGGCCCTTTTAAAAAAAATCGAATATTCCGAAATCGAAACTGTTTATATTTTCCGCGTATTGCGGCTAAAAATACGAATCAGCTGGAGAGTGATTTTTTTAAAAAGGGCATATTTGAAACAAGTTTGCCTTTTAAAAAAAAATCAAAAACTTTCAGGTGGCTTTATTTCTTTAAGAAGATAAAATTTAAACACATTTTTAACATAAACTGATGAAGCTATCATAGAAGGACACAAAACACACAAAAAGTGAATTTTAAAAAAAAAGTCAAATCAGCCCTTTTAAAAAACACTGATTCAATTATAGTTTGTAAATTTATCTGTATTATATTATTCTTCAGTTAATAAGTTATCATTTTAAAAAAAATTTCATTTTGTACATTTCAGACTGAAGAAGTTGAAAAATTGATTGTTAACTATCACAAATCCCACAAGTATGCTGTTTAATAATTTTTTTCTCTAATAATTACATGATTATAAAAAATTACACATTTTGTTACACCAATATGTTTTACTATAGCTCTATTTATATTCATACAGGGGCCTGTCTGCAGTTGAAGCTGATCAAAAGATGCTTAATATTGCTCGCCAATTGGATATGTATGGCATAACAACATACCATGCCCAGGATAATGATGGCACTGATATTGATTTGGCAGTGTATCATATGGGGATTCTTGTCTTTCAAAATCACAAAAAAATTAACTCTTTCTCATGGTATCAAACTTATATTGATGTTGTTTTTACTAATTTAAGATGAACTAATTTTATATGAAACCAAAGAATGTTTTTTTACTTAAGTAAATTAGTAAATGAGTATTAAACATTTCTGTGACAATCTGTGATGAATTTTTTGTTGACACAATATTTTTACAATTTTAAAGTATTTGTTACTGATATTAACTTTTAAAGTTTAAGTTATGAAGTTTTATTCATTGCAACGAAAAGTTTATCTTGCTCATTTGTCACATTAAGTTTTAAGTGTAAGTTGTAGTTTTGTAAGCTTTTGTGCTAAAGTTTAGAAACAATTGAATTTTAATAAAGATTTATTTAAAAAATCATTAAAATGTCAATTTTTCAATAAGACAGTTTCAATAAGGCAGTTAGTATTTTTGTTGGCATATCCATTTGCTTTTAAAACATTGTCACAGCACCAAGGCATCAAATCAAATACATTAATATCCGGAGGATTGTTAACTAATTGTTAATTGATGTACTCCCAATTATGCTTAATAGGATTGAGCTCTGAACTCTGTGAGGGCCATTCAAGAACTTTGATTTTTTTGTGATCTAAAATAATCTTTAACAGTTTTTCTACTGCTATATTTGCTGCTATATATGTTAGAAGACTATTTATTTGGGTTTTGCCAAATTAAATTTTTTTTTTTTAATTTTTTATTAGTTTTATGTGAGTAAAAGATAGACTACCTAAGTTATCTTGCACAATTGTGATGACAAGTGGAGACTATGTAGAGTTTAGTTTATGGAACCTCAAAATTAGAAATCAACTTTGTTTGAATATATCTGAATTTTATTTATTTCATTCTTCTTCTTTACTCTAATTATTTTTTTAAAAACCTTTATAACTTTTTTTATTATAAAGTCATTTAGTACTCCTTTTACTTTTTTAAATTTTGTAAATTGTAGAAACAATATTTTCTATTGTTATCAATTATTCACCATTTATTTCATTAAAAAATGTCCTAATTAGTTTTGTATGCTTAATCCGAATGGCAAATATTCTTGTTGTTTCAGTTTTTTATTTATTTATTTCTCCTTCCCAATCATGTTCTTTTGATATTAGTTTTAGTAGATGGTACAATTTTTTTTTTTTTAATAGTTAATGCTGTTGAGATTAAGCGCCAGGCAATATCTATGACAGCCGATATATATTAATTATTGTTCAGTTTTAAATAACAAAGTGTTAATAATAAGCTTTCTTGATTTTCGTCTTGTTTGCTATTGCTTTTAAATCAACCAATTGCAAGTTTGATTTGAAGCTGTTAAGTGTAATTGATTGAATTGCTTCTGCTGGTAGACTATTCCATCCATAAACGATTCTATTATTGAAAAAATATTGCCTTTTTATACAATTTCTAACCAATTCAGGTTTCAATTTATGTTTTGCTCCTCTAAGGTTAGATGCTGGACCTGATGAGCAAATAGAGTTCATTGCTTGATTTTGTTTAATATCAATCTTTTCAATACCTTTAAATATCTTGAATTGCTTGATCAAGTCACCTCTTAGCCACTGAGTCTCTAAAGTTGTCATATCTAAAATTTCTAATCTTTTTTCATACTGAAGATGTCTTAGTTCCGGTATCATTTTGGTTGCTCTTCGTTGAACTTTTTCTAGTCCATTAACATCTTTTGTATAATACGGACTCCATGCTTGAATCGAAAACTCTAGATTTGGTCTAACATACGTACAATACAGTGTTTTTATTAGATCTTTATCCTTGTACTTGAATGTATTATTTATTAGTGATAGCATACTATTTGCTTTACTGGATGCATATTTAACTTGTTTGGCCCATTTCAAATCACTTGATATATAAACACCAATGTCTTTTTCTAGTTTTGACTTTTCAATTTCCATTAATGTATTGTTATTAGTCATAAAATAAGGATATTCTTTATTATTTGAACCAAAGTGCATAATTTTACATTTTTCAAAATTTAATCCTAATTTCCATTTTGTAGACCATTCTACAAGTTTATTAATATCATTTTGAAACAATTGTGAATTATTTTGAAAAGAAATAGGTGCAATTATCTTATTATCATCAGCATATAAACGACATTCGTTAACAAAATTTCCTGATAAATTATTTGTAAATACCAGAAAAAGGAGAGGACCTAAAACAGACCCTTGTGGTACACCACTAAGGACATCAACCCAATCTGTCACACTTTCACCTAAAACCACTCGTTGTTTTCTGTTAGCTAAAAAGTAGGCTATCCACTTAAGAAGTTTACCAGAAATACCATAAGTCAATAACTTGGGTAATAACTTTTTATGCGAAACACTATCAAAAGCTTTTTTGAAGTCTGTGTACAATACATCTATTGGTGTTCCATTATGAAACGCATCTGTTAAAATATCTAGGTATTCTAATAGGTTTGTTGTACAGTTTTTGCTTTTCATAAAACATTTTGTTTTTTTGAAAGTAAATTATTTTTTATCAGGTATTGCATGATACAATCAGCTATTATTCTTTCCAATACTTTACATGGAATTGAAGTTAACAAACTGGTCTGTAGTTTGATGCTTTTAGTTTGCTTCCTTTTTTAAAAAGTGGTATAACATTTGCCTTTTTCCACATATCTGGTATAGTACCTGATTCAATTGATTTTTTGAACATTAAATATAATGGGTACGATATTACAGAGCTGCATTCTTTTAAAATATAAGGATGAACTAAATCAAAACTGACTGATTTTGACTTATCAAGTGCTTTAAGTCTAGTTTGAACATCATTTTGTGTTATTAGAACTGTGTCTAATAACAAATTTGACAGTATATTATGCAATTCAATAATACTTGTATCATAGTCATCAACATACACAGAGTGAAAATATTTATTGAGTTCAGTAGCAATAGTAAGTTGATCATGTATAAATTCACCATTTTCATTTTCCAGAGCTCGAATTTGAGCTTTTACTGATTTCTTCTCATTGATATATTTATAAAGCAATTTAGGATTAGATTTGAATTTGCTGGCTATAGTTCTTTATAACTGTTTTATATTGTTCTTGATATCATTTTTTATTCCAATTTTTAGCTTATTGTATTTAGTTTATGTTAATTTAATATTTACTTACTTCACAATATTTCTTTAAAATTTAAATTCCAGAAATTACTTCTCAAATATGTAATTGACCCCACAATATAATACTTTCTATTTGAAAGAAATGTTGTGTTTAAAATTGACATTATTCACAAAAAAATCTTTTATAAGCTTTTTTTAAGAGGGAATTTCATGTGAAAGCATCAGGGATATAGAATCCAAAGTTTTATCCAGGACTTTGCTGGTTGTTGCTTTAAGATTATGAATTATATAAGATTATGAATACTGTAAGATTATGAATTTTTAACTTAACATAAATAGGAATATTTAACTTAGCCTCAAATCAGCTTTTTGCATATAAATTCTGCCATTTTTAAAAATTGTTTCGCCCCTGGTTGCTGTTGAGAGTTTAATACAAATCTTATTATTAATACCTACTTAGATTTTTGGGTAAGCAATCCAATGAAACATTTAATTAGGAATCAAATATAACAGGAATCTTTTAATTTAAAAACTTATTGAAAATGAGAAAATGAAACTGTGCTTAATTAGAAATGTTGATGTAGCCTACATATACAGGTAAAAAAATTTGATTTAAAAAGTATGTATTAGAATTTGTAAAAATTATATAATAACTAATTTATAGTTGCTTATTTTTTTGAAATCACATATTTTGTTGCTTCTTTATTAGAGGTTTCATGTAATCAATTAAAGTCAAAGTAATAAAATGGAATCTTCTGGATTTAGAAAAGCTTTTAACTGCCATTTAACTATTTTTCCACAAAAACAGTATTTAAAAGATTTAAGTAAACTGGAAAAAGATTTCAGAATATCTTGAACATCTGGCTTGCTTAAGATTTTATCTCTAAAAATGAGAAATAAATTTAAAAGGTACAAACTGTAAACAGAGAAGTTTAAAATAGAGATTAAAGTTTTAAAATAGAGATTAAAGTTTTTGATGAGCTCCATCCTGCTGGAACACATAATTCTTATGTTAGCCATGGTACCACCTGCTTTTTCAAAAAACTGATATAAACCTTTATATTAACTTTTTCTTTCTTGGTAATATATATGGTTGGACATTTTCATTATTTAAAGTAACAACAGCTAATATTATCATTGACTGATTATGCTTTGTATGGAGCAAAGGTAGGACACTGTCAATTTTCTGATCAATAAATCAATCATCTGTTCTGTTGATTTCACATTCAAGGGTAAATAGCTTCTCATCTTAGAAGATTTTGACCGTTGATGGACCATAACTCTTTAAACATTTTAGAAGCTTTTTTAACTTCCATAATCTAAGAGCTTTCTGTCAAAAATCAACTGGTAGGCCTGACAACACTGACATTCCCAAGAGTCTTTAGAGTCCTTCTCATTTTCTTTTTATCAACTACAACACAGTGGCAGTTTTTCTAATGGACATGGTAGGGTTCTACTTAACATGCTTCTGTTAACTTCTTGTCAACTTTTTTTGTTCAAAAGAGTTGGCATTTAAACCCACGGCACATTTTTTTAACCTTAAATATTCCAGTAATTCTGATCACATTTCAGTTCTTTTTGTTTCCATTTTTATACTTTTTAACTTAAAAGTATTTTTGTTCCCTTTGTTGTCAAAATTACATTGTTTGGCATTAAAAAAAAATCTGATCTTTTTAAATCAAACAACACAAAAAAATCTGATCTTTTTAAGTCATGCAACCTTTTTAAAAATTATTCCCTGAATTGCTACCATATCCTGTAACTTGAAAAATCAAAGTGTATTAGAAAATTTCTGCAAAGAAAATTGCAACAACTATCAAATGGTATCTTTTTTAATTTAATTGTTTGAAAATTTCTGAAAAATTTTGGTCATCATAGCTGAATTGCTTGAAAGCCAGGCAAAGTGCTTCCACCAAAAGATTTATTGGTAAAAATTGAACATAAAAGGTTCCAAGATATGGTAAGGGGATATATGGTTGCTTCTGATGTTAAGAAAACTAGTTTTCATAGATGGAAAATTGAATCAGTATGTATTCAAAACTACTCTCAAAACATGTTCTTAAGTGTTTAGTAGCAGAACATCGAATCAAGTTTTGTTTTCCAGCATAACAAAATAACACATGAAGTGTTAAGCACTTGTTGTTGGAAAACATCAAAGAAGTTCCTAAACGACAATCTAATTTTATTCCAATTCAACACCCTTGATATTGTTTGAATTGAAAAGTTTTAGACAAAAAATTAATCTGTAAATAACCTTAAGTCTCTTATTGAAAAAGAATAGAATAATATCCTTAGTAAAGTTACTAAAAAATTGGTAAATTCTGTGTTACAACAAGGGAAAGCAGTTTGAGAAATGAAAGTGAATCCTACAGAATATTGAATATTTATTATCTCTATGAACATTTTTGATATTTTAAGAAATTTAACTGAGCACAAAATATTCATAAGTTACAGTTGGCAATTTATTTGCTAGCTGTTAGATTTTAAAGAAAATATTTATAATCTTATAAACAAATGAAGAAAAAAAAAGAATTTCTGTGAATTTATTTTATATTTATCAACTCTCTTTTACTGATATGTTTGTTAGAGACAGAGACTTGTAATTGATAAATTTCCAAACCTGTACATGTCTTGCAAACTGTATACCTATACAATCCTTTACTGTAGCACAATAGCATTTATTATCTATGCGCTTGACAAAACCATTTTTAAAATAGTTATTAAATGCTTTTATTTAGTTAAATGAAAAAAATGTAAATGTAATTAAAAAATTGTTTACTAAAAGAGTTAACAAGCTATTTCTTTAAGTCGTTTTATGATAACACTGTTTGTGTTATCAATGACTTATAAAAAAATAGTTTTATAACATGTAACACTTGATTTAACAAACCATTTTTTAAGTGAAATGTTTCTTTGGTGCAGAGTGCAGTTGGGATTTCACAACCTTTTACTTTTGGTTTCAATCATGGTTTTTAAAATGTTTTTACAGTTACAGTAAAAATGCATAACTTTGCACAACCGTTAGTAACTTTGCACAACCGTTAGTAACTTTGCACAATGATATGTCAAACTTGTTTTACTCTCAAGCAAATAAAAATTTGAACTACAAACCTAAATCACTTTAGAATGCGACAGTTTGTTCTAGTGTCAATACAAAACTCATGTAAAGTAGCTTTATAAATGCGATTTCTGACAACATTCTTTTTATGTAAACATATAAGTAGAATACAAAAATTGTCTTACAACTTTCATCTGTGCAGCAGATCAGAATTTAACTCAAAAGTAAATAAACTGTTTAAATTGTTTATTATGGTATTGGTTTGAAGTATACTAAGTGTTTAACCTATTATTAATTAAAAAAAAAAAATTAAAGTTTAGCAATCTTGTAGATAAAGTACTTTTTTGGTAGAAATTGGGGTAACTTTGCACAATTTACAAAGTTAGCACAAATATCGTTGGTCATCCAAAAGCAATACTTTCTATAGCTTCATGCTGATATTTTATATAAGCAGAGTTAATTCATACTTTTTTTAAAGCTTTAAATAATTTCTTGGGTAACTGAAGGTCAAATTAAGTTATTAGTAATGTTTTTTCCAGATATCAAATCATTACAAATAGAAGCTTAAGACCAGAAAATACAAACACTATACAGAGGATGACCTAGCTAAATGTCTTGAAGATGTAAAATCTAAAAAGCTGACACAAGAGCAAACTGCTACAAAATATGGTGTCAGTCGAAGAACGATTTGTTACAAATTGAAAGGAAAGCATAATTTAAAACCTGGTAAACTGTATTATTTTTCCAAATTAGAGAAGGCTGCCTTTGTCAAATGTACCATTCAATTAAGTCATTTTGGATTTCTTATTGGTAAAGAAGACTTATGTCATATTATGTACAATTATATCTATAGTTCTGGTAGAAAAGTAAAAGAATATAAAGTCTTTCCTGGGCCTGATTTAATCAAATCATTTTTACAAAGACATCCAGAGCTAACAAATAAATTTGTACCAAACATAAAAAAATCACGAGCAAATGTTAATGAAGAAATTCTAAAAGAATATATTCAACATCTTACCAAAACCATACGAAATGTTCCACCAGGCAACATATACAACTATGATGAAACAAATCTAACCAATGACTCTGGCTAAAAAAAATGCTCTGTAAAAAGAGGCAGTAAATACCCCACAAATATAAGAAACACTTCTAAGACAAGTATTTCTATAACAATATCAGGTAATGCAACAGGTGAAATTTGACCACCTTTTGTTGTTTATAAGGCTACTAGTCTGTGGTCAACTTGGTGTGTAGAAGGTCCTAAAGGAGCTAGATACTTCAGTACTAAAAATGGATGGTTTGATGAAGTAGTTTTTTTCTATAGTTTTACCTTCTTTGAAAAGGCAGTTAAGAGTTAAAGTTTTGTTAGTTAATAACTTATCCTCTCACATCTCTCCAAAAGTTATTGAAACCTGTAAAGGAAATAAAATAAAGTTTGTTTGTCTTTAAACCTTTAAAAACAGCTTGGCGTAAAGTTACCACAGAGTGTAAAGATTCATCTACTGGCTGCGCAAAGAAGTCTCTTGACAAACAACATTTTCCAGAACTTTTAAATAAGTTATTGTCTACTGAACTTTTAAATAAGTTATTGTCTACTGAGCCAAATGAGACTAGTAATTTACAAACAGGTTTTAGAAAGTGCTGTGTCTATCCAGTGAATGTCAATGAACTTCTTACAAAATTTAGAGAAAAAGAATCTTATGATAAAGAGTTTCTAGAAGAGAGCTTTAAGGTTTTCTTACAAGACAAATTTAAGTCTTTGGAATCTGTAGGAACTAATAAACGAAAAAGGAAACTTTCTGTTCCTGCAGTTAAAAGCATTGAAGAATAAGAAAAATTTAATGAGGATTGTGATATTGCATCTAAGAAAATTGCTAAGAGGAAAAAATAAGCAAAACTAGGAAACTTTACAAAGTGACAGAATTAGGCTTTTAATAGGACTTTTGAACTGTGTTTCGTTAATTTTGATTTTTTATTAAAAAAAAAAAAAATGAAATATTTAAATTCTTTTTGTTTAAGTTTACTCAGATACAAAGGAACTTTTTTGTGTTTTTTGTGTTTTTAATGAGGTTATGTTCAGTTTTCTTTTATCATAACATGTTATATTCTTTGTTAAGCAAAGTAGTATGAAATGAGAATGTATGAAAAAAAGAGATCACATTTTACCAATCCCATACATATAAAGCATTCTAATTTTTTTAATGTTGTACAATTTTACCCAGACCTCTAGCTAACTTTGCACATTTTTTAAACAATCTTGAAAAACTACTTCTTAATTTGTAAAATTAAAATAAATTTAAAAATTAAAATAGAGTTTAGATATCCTAAATAAATGATTTGCTAGTTTACATCAATATAATAGAAAAAAAATTACAAAAAGTAATTAAAATTACAAAACTTTTATGTTACATTTTTTAAGTTACAAAACAAAATTTTTGTGTTCAAATCATCATTTTATAAATAATCATCCTGATCATCATGATTAATAAGAATAGCTAAACAATAAGAAATCTTTTTAAATTATGATTATCATTTAATTTCATAATTTTTCTTTAGGGGAGTTATAAGGAAAATTAGTTTCAAGAAAAAGAAGTTTTTGATCAAACTACGACCAGTAAGAATTTCTTGATAATCAAAGTTTCAAATTAACTCTTTGTGTTTATTAACTAAAAATCAAAAAATATTTAGGTAAGTTTTAAAAGAAAAATCTTTTGAATAATAGCATTTTGCAATTCAGTGTTGAAATTTTTTCTAAAAAAATTCTCAGATTGATATTTTTAAAAATTAACTGAAAATTGATTGCCTTTATTATATTATTTTATTTTACAAACTATCTAGACTATTGATCAAGCAGATGGTAATGTCATATCTTTTACAATGGGAAGTCGAAATATCTCCAAAGGATTTTGGAAATTTTGTTTGAATCATCATACATTTTTTAGGTAAAATAGTTGTTATTAAAATTATTATCTTTATAAAAAGTTTAAAAAAATGCAAATATGTTCAAAAGATTACACCATAAGTAACCTGATTACCACTGTTATCAATCATTGTATTTTTCCATGGCAAGTGGAAAAAAAAACTTGTAGATGCTGTAGTTAAAAAAAAAAAAATCAACAAAGCAAACTGTTTTGCATGCTGTCAATCCATTAAAACAAATATAATCAAGTTCAATTCTTTCATTCTTTAAAAAAACTTTAATTGTCCTTCATTAAAATGGAAAGGAAGCAACAGTTAAAATGAGTTGCTCCAAGTATTGTTTAGAGGAACAGCATAATTTTTTTGAAAAGTTAATTGAAGAAAGCTAAATGTTGAAGAAGTAGAGCAGAGTATACAGTGATGATCAAACTTAATCTTAAATTGTTTAAAATGGCACAGAAAAAATAGGTTGTTAAAATAGGTTGAAGAAAATTGTCAATGCTTTAAAGCACTACTGTTGAAAAAACTGAATTTTCAGAATCAGTTAAAAATTGCCAAAAGTTGAATGCTGAAGAAAAAAACAACCCCAATTATATGAGTATTTGAGCAATGTCTGGGTTCTAGATAAATAACATTAAAATAAAGAAATGGCCAACTCTGCATGTAACATAACTTGGTATTGCATGTACGGTTTCCACTACACTTAAAATGATAAAACATAATTAAAAACTGTAAAAAATATTTCAACTTTAATTCCTCATTTTTTTAATGTGCAACTATTTATTTGAACCCAGTTATTATATTTTAACATTTAAAAAGTACTTTTTTAGGACAAATTTTGAATGTATTTTATAAAATCCACCACTAAGTTGTTTTTCAAATTAAATTAAATTGTCTTAGAGTTTAGTTAAAGTTTTGTTTGATAAAATTAACTTTAGTTACTTATAGTTTGATAAGCTAAAAGTTTTGATTTTTAACTTTCAGACTAACATCTGTCAAGCCGAAATCAAATAGTAAATCAAGTATAATATCAATCAAAAAAGGTTCTTCATATCGTTACAGGTAATTAGTTCAAATAATTTAAATTAAGTTATTTAAAAAAATATTAATCAAAACAAGAATTGTTAGTTTATTAATTGGGAATTCTTGTGGTAAACAAAGTAACACAAAATGGTTTAGTTAGCAGTGTGTAAACCAACATATTCCTAAACACTTGAATCTTAATGGGAGCCAAGCAGCAAACAATTTCTAGAAATGAGTTTCTTGTTTCATCACTCAAATTTTTGAATATGGACACAAGTAGAACCAAGTTTTCTACTCAACTTCTTCTCTTAATCTTTGAAAGTTTCTTGTTCATTGCTTTGAAGTTTTCATTTAGTTGTGGCATCAAAAGATGATTAGTAAGATCAGCAGTGTTGGTTTTTAAGTTACAATAAATATTTATTGATTTTAAATTTGTATGAAATTGATAATTCCAACCATCTCAGGTAGTGTTTTGATGCACAAAATGCACAAAATATTTTATATAACATGGTTTTTAATTGTAAAGGTATCTTTAGGAAGTTAAAAATTTTGTTAAATTCATTATTAGTATTTTCTCAATTTGTTATATTCAAAAATTTGTTATATTATTTGTTATATTCATAAATAGTTTTTTTAGATTATGAGGATATTTAGCCCTTTTTTTTAAAACCTTTTTTCTAATGTTTTAAAAATTTTTATTGGTGATAATTTAACATTTTTATATACAATATAATTAGGTGTATAAGTTGATTTCCTATCTTTAATTGAAAGTAATATTTAATGTTTTATAATTGATTTTAAGTTGAGGTGTATTTACCACAGGCTAACAATTTCATCTTATATTTTTAAGGTTTTTTTTTGATACATTCTATATGCATTAAAAACTACTCTTATACACCTATATATATGGGATTAATTGGTATTATTATTCAATAAAATTTTAGTGGTAGAACAAAGAAGGAAATTACAGATGTTGCTGCTGCAAAATCATCATCTCAAATTCAGGAAACAATTGAAGGAGTCAAGTATGTATTAATCTATTAATTTATTTTATTAAAGTTTTTTTAGTAATTAACTAGTAGTAATTAACTAGTTAGGCAATTAAAAAAAAGCAAACAAAAGTGATGGCAAATTATCAAGTTTCACAAAAAGTATATTTATGCTGATATGTAAGTTATGAATTTTGATGATGTTAGCATAGATATGGTAATAAAGCTTGATTTTATGATATTGTATTTATTTATTTTATATTATGGTATTTAATATATTATGGTATATATTATGGTATGGTAAAAAAGATTGTCTTAAATAAGTAATGCTGTCTTTCTTTCAACTCTACATTAACTGTTTTTGCATATGCAACTTAATATGACTACTAAATTTGAACACAAATTTCATTAAACAGCCAATGTAGAGTTAAGATTGTGTGAAGCAAAGTTTTTTGTCATAGAGTAGGCCAAGTAATATGGTTTGTTAACATTTGAATGCATATGGCAAACCAGTCTGATGGAGCGAACTAAACTTTTGGAACTAACACTCTTGCACCAAGAAAAACTTCTTTCAGAACTTTGGTTTTGATTTAAGAAAGCATGGACAGGTATGCAATGTGCTCCATTGCATACCTTAAATCTTTCAAATATAAATTACTTAGGAGCATGTCATTAGCATGCCTAAAAGTTTTAAGATATATAAAAAACCAACTTTGAATTCAGTTTTTTTATAACGTCTACCAATATTAACTTAAACATTTCCTATATTTAACTGATAGCAAGGCTTAATGTTAGGATGTGTCATATTAATACAAACACAAAATTTCAGTTCACATTTTAAGGATTTTTTGCTTACCACATAAATATGGTAATGTATGGTGTAATGATTGTTAAATATGTAATAATTTATAATTATTAAGTTATGCATTTTTATTTTGGAGCTGGGAAAAATAATTTTACAGGTGTTTAGTAACAAAAATGGTTAGAAGAACTTTTTATGACTTTTTATTAATATTGTCAATTAAATTCTAGAAGTGGGAAAATTTCTTTTAATGAATCAGCGGAATTATAAAAAAGCTGTTTCTAGATAACTACTTTTAAAAATATCTTTTTAAAGGTAGTTATCTAGAAACAGCTTTTAAAAACCATAATCACTATTGAATTTATATATAAATAATTGAATTTATACTTTCATTTGTATTTTCAAATAATGTAGTTATACTCTTTTAGAAGACACTTTTTGCAAATTGTACTTTTAATGAGTTTAGGAACTTTTTTGAATTAATCATAGTTTAAAATTTTTTTATTTTTGTATTTAATTTAAAGGCTATTATTTTTTTAGCATTAAAGCATATTATAATTTAGAAAGCCTTACAATTCTCCTCAAGTATCAGCTGTTGCAACTAGTTACAGTACCCCAAAACCTTACAATCAGACTTCAGAGAGATTAGAGCTAGATAAAGGCAGTTTCAATGTATATCCTGAACAAACTCAAAATAATGATTTTGATGAAGATTCTAGTTTGAAAGACAATAATTTTATTTCAAAGCATAGCGTTATTAAAATGAAACACGAGGACTCTTTTGATGGGCTCTCTTCTGTTAAACAAGGGAGTGATCAAAACATAATTACATCCAATGAGGAATTGTGTGAAGCTAAACAACACACTGATTTAAATTCTGAAGAATCTGGGCTTCAGTTTAATGCATCCATTATTTCAGCTGACAGTAAAAGCGAAAAAACCCAAAAGGTAAAGCATTTTAGATTTCACTGTTTGATCTGGATTGCAGTAGCTCCCTAAAGATTTTTTACTAAATACAATCAAAAGTCGCACTCACATAATTTTTTTTATGTAGGTAATAGTCACTTGTTTTTAGTTAATTAAAAAAAAATATTTTTTTAATAACCATTTATCACAACTCTTTCAGAGATTCATTAAGTTTATTACATGTTTTTCAGTTTTTAAAAACAAATAAAATTTATATTTTGGAATACAAAGAGATATAAAGTGAGACAGAGGATCAGAATGATACTATCTGTAGAATACTACAATTTTATCATGCGTTAGGTTATCTCATATAATCTTTGCGTCAAAAAGGCCACTACAAGCCTTTGAAAAAAACTTAACCTCACTTAGATAATATTTATATGTTTGCCAAGGTCATGGAAGTTTTGTCATTAATACAGATATAGCTTGCAGCCCCATATGGTGGATGTAATATTAGAAATAGTTTTTCACACCTTATTGCTGAGAAAATAATAAAGGAAAATCTAATTCATTTAAAAAATAATTTTAAAAACCTCTCCTATATTGCAAAAAGTGACTTTGTTCAATTGCTAAGAGATGATTTGTTTTGACACTCATTATTCCTGAATTGATGCTTTATTAACTGTGTATGTTAAGAATCTTTACTCTTGTTTACAATATTTTGCGTGTTGTATTGGCATCTGCAACTTGATCAAGAAAGAAAGCAAGCAAAGTTAAAATCTTGCTGGGTACTTTTAGATGTGTCATTTTCATTCTGTGAAGGTAGCACTATGTTTTTCATTAAATCTTGATTACATAAAAGGCAAGCACCAATTATAGTTTTTTTTATGGATTGTTGCACTGTGAACCACAGTGACTGCCAGGTTTGAAATCTCTCCATATCCATTTCTTTTTTTTTATTACTGACAAGTAATATATTAGTTAAATAAACTAAGAGTATTAAGAACCACCAAAGAGATGGTTAAAATGAAAAAAAAAGAAACATTTAAGTTTTAAATGAAAAAAAGAGGGGTGCTACACGGTTGGCTGTTTTGAAATAAAGATATTTCACATATCTTTAAGACAAAATTAATGTATGATATGTCTCAAACTAATTTTACTCAGAATTATGTGTTTTCTCATATAAAAGTGCATTAAAAATGGTTTGCATTTATAAGGCTGTACCTTATAATGTACAAATAGCAAAATACTCTACAAAAAACAAAAAGCTTTTTTGTTTTAAAAATAGTTTGACATCCAATTTACTCAAAATGAACAATAATATTTAGCACAATTTTGCACTAGGTCAACAATATATCACTCCAATAACAAATATATAGGCAATTTATTTATTTAATGCTGCAAATTCAACAACACTTGACTTCACCCTTTTAGCATATTCTGAGTGGTTTTGTTGTCTCTTATACCTAATCCATGTTTTTTTGAAGTCATAATGAATGGATTCACCAGCTTATTCTGAGTAAATTCCAAGCCCATTATTAGTATTTGTACTTTTTAAGAATGGTGTGATATGGTTAACTGCAATATGAACTTTCCAGGGAATATTTAAAGAAACATTTTCATAGTAATTATTTACATACTCCATCAATTTGGCATAAGATGTCTTGAATTCTATAAATGTAATCTCATAGTTAGCATTTATTTATACACCAAAGGTTGCTTGCTTCATTGCCTAAAATTTACTTAAATATTCAATATGAGATAACTTAAGTTTTCCTTGATCAGAAATATCACGAGCAAGGATATCTAACTTATCCAAGAATCTGTTGGCATTGTTGCCATCAAATCCAATGCCATGGTAGCCTCTAAAAATTATATAATTTGAGTTTAACCATTGCTCAAAGCCAGACCATAGTTTCAAAAATAGTTTTTCAAGAGTGAAAAACAATTTTTGAAACTATGGTCTGGCTTTGAACTATTCCAATTAATGTATGCAACTCAGGTACTGGAACTAAATTTTCTATAATTGTACTTGGATCCTCTTCAAGATGTAATACTCTTGGGTAAGTTACAATTTATACTTAGCCATCTTTGACTTCAGCCATTTTGGTATTTCAAGTCATTCTTCCAGCATGAGTTGAAATACCAAACAATGAGTTTGTAAACTTTAAATCAAATGCAACAGAATACTTAACATTTTGAAGATCAAGAGGATCAAATAATTTCCTAAGATTTCCATTGTGTTCTGATACTCCCTCTACAATAGCAACAATAAAACAGCATTTGACTCCAGCATCATCAAGGTCAGGATGGTTGCTAGTTTTATCAGATAGATTAAAAACATTCATAGTGACCTTCAAAAAACCTTGATCAGAATCCACAGCAACTCTTACAATTGTAGAAAGAAGATTAATATTTCTTTGATTATAAGTTTAGTAAACTTATCAATATCTTTTATATAAACCATTGATTGATTTACTATATCACCAGCTTCATAAAGTTCTTCTTCTTTACAAGTAAAATACTCATCCACTTTTGTCTTGAATCCCAGCTATTATGTTCAATGGTTTACCATGCTTAGCAATTGTGAATTTTTCAACTCTAAAAATATTTTCTTGTTTCATTTTAGTTTTTAAGATACTTGAGGCAACATGCTCTGCATTTGCGGATTTTTTACTGTTTGAACTTTCCCACAAAGGTGAACAATTCCTGAAGTAACAACTCAATAGCATTTTAAGCACATCATTTCGTTTTTTTCTTGATTCAGTTCAGAAGCATTAATACTAATATTTTTTGATATTTCTGAAATATCTGAAGTTCTTCTGATAACTTGATATTTTATCTAGACAGAAAATATCTTAATATTAAACAATTAAGTTTTTACATTTAGTTGCAGAACTGAATTTCAATGAGTCCATAAATAAAAACAATAATTATGACCACACAAAACTAACAGTATATGCGTAGAAATATATAAAAAGGTAATTTACAAAACTTATTTCATTATTTATGAATAAACATACTAAGTTCTTATAATACACTGTTAAAAAAAAAGACTTTTAAATTTATGAAGGTTCATTGAGATTAAAGTTCTTTTTTTTTTTATATATAACTATAAAATAAGTTCTTGCCTTCTATAAAATTGATAAAACAAAAAAAACAAAAACAAATGATGGTAATCAAACAATTAATTAGTCATGAATAAAATGAAATTTTATCTTATTAACTAACCTGAGATATTTGTTTCAGCCATTTATCAAGATATTTTGATCATTTTTTTTCCAAATAATAAAGATTCTTATAACAATTGCTACAAATAACTTGAGGATAGTTTGCTAAATTTTGATCATAGCTATCCCAGATAAATGCTTTTATTTTTTCTTTAGTAGCTTTAGTTATTTTATGAAAATTTGAAGACTTCTTACTAAAAGTTTTAAAACAAAAAGCACACACATTGTTTTCCTCCATTTAAAAACACTGAAGCTGCTATTTACCCAAGTATGTTAAAATACAAAAATGCAGTTTTTTAATTGAGAAGTTGATGCTATTTTGGTAAAAATGGCAGATAATTTTAACTTAAAATTCTTCTTTTATTATTTTGATTAAACTATATTTTTCCACTCCATTAGAGGTTTTTACTAATCAAATATTTATTTTCATAAATGAAATTAAATATACATAAAATAAAAACTGATGTGGGGAAAAATCAAACCTGGCAGTCACTGTGGTTCACAGTGGTTGATCAACTAAACCTCATCTTGTTCATGTTGCTTTTAATATTTACAAAGAGTAGATTTTAAATGAAAGTGAGTATGTAAGCACATTAAATCTTCATTAACATAGTATATCATTATCACTATCAGTAACTATTATTAAGAGCCCAATTCGAATTATACTAATGAAGTTTTACTTTCTGTAATGATAAAACTTTAATTACCTTGCAGAAACTCTAGATAATACTCTAAAGAGCTAAGATATTTTGTGTAACATGGTCATAATGAAATATTCTTAAGGGACTGCATTACAAAATTACAGAAAATTCTTCAACTAAAAAGTACTCCTTATTTTGTTTAATTTTTTTTCTGATAATAGAAAAATAACTTTCATGATCCTTCTTGATAACAAGAAACATTGTTAAATGAATCTTCAAATGAAAGAAAAATAAAACAGAAAAATTGCATGTTGGTCCTATGTTTTTTCCTTTTCAGATTATTCATATATACAAGTTGAGCAAGTCCTAAAAAGTTTCAGTTCAATTATTTGTTTGTTGTTCCTGAAGAAAACACTTCTTAAATTTTTAAAGTTTCTCTATAAATGTGATTCTATTGATGCAAAATATTTTTTTTACAAACCTTGCTTTTTTTTTTTTTTGAGAGAGAACCGAGTATAAGGCACAATTTAGTGAAAGGTGTTCTCAAAAAGGATCTGGATGGTTTTTAAAAGTTTGTTTGCTGTTCAAATTCCTAGAAAACTGAGAATACCTTTAGGGATTAAGTTTTGTTTAGGCTTCACTTTTGTGATATGGAAAAAAAAAAGGAGAGACACATGTTGAAATGGAAACTTGGGTTATTGGGAAAAGTGAAAAAATCCTCAAAAACAAAGAAAGGAAAAATATTACTATCTTTAGCTTGTTGTTATGTAACATGATAACAAATTAAGAATTTATAAAATTGGTTCCCATGTATTTGCTACAAGGAAATAAACATCTAAAATCAATATAGCATTCATTAATCAGAAAAATCTTTTAAGTTTTTAAAAGAATTTTAACAAAATTGTTTTTTTTTTTTTTTAATTGTTAAATATTGTTCTTTAATGTTTTGTTTTTTAGAAAAAAAATATTTATAATTAAAGAAAAGAAATATGCAGTTACATTTTCTAAAGTCTTTCCTGGTTGTATTGTGAAAACTTTCAACATACCTATTTATAAACTATAATTTACCAGGCTCAAGAATATTAGATGTTTTGAAAAAGTATCTTAAAATGTTCAAGAACTTTTGGGTTTTCTTAGTAAAGTTAAACATTATCAACTTACTTGCGGCTATCATAAAAATATATGGGAAGGTTTTGTGTATTTGTATTTTAAATGATTTTCTTCAATCAATCAATGACTTGTTTTTTTTGCAAAATGATTTAAACCATTTTTTAATTTTTTTCAGAATCACTTAGATTGTAGAAAAATATTGCTTTCAAAATGATGCAAAGATCATAAACAATTTATATAGTGATACAAATGGAAAAAAAGACCACAGAGCAAGTAGTCTCTCTGTACTAATTTAAGTTTGTCTCAGTTGTTCACCTCTAAAACTAGATAAAAATGCATGATATACAAGGTGTTAGAAAAGTAATGCACAATTTTAACATAAGTTAGCAAAAAGAAAAAAAACCAAGCTACAGTAAATTTTACTTCAAAAACACAACTACATTAGGAATATTTTTTGTAGTTTATAGTAGATGCTCGAATTAGCGTCCATTTTCTTGCACAACAGTTTCCAAATGGTCACAACAAATAACATAAACTTAGATTCATCATTAAATGTCTTGGAAACACCCATTCAAACAGTGACTTTCTTCAAATGCGCATGGCATTGTGTAAGAAGCATTTTCTCTAGACCATATAATGCAGTTCTTTACATTTTTTTTACCATTGACATAGAAGTGGCATTCATCAGTCCATAATTTAGAGTCCAAAAGTTCCTTGTTTTGAAGCAACCAATTTGCAAAATGGAGTGAATTTGGTAAGTCTTCTGCTTTCAACTCCTGTAGCATGGTTAAATATTTGAAGCTTTTTGCAGAGGATGTGATGAATGGATGTTTTAGGGATTTTAGTATCATCTGCAATTTGTTGAATGGAGCAGCTACCTGTCTGCAAAGTAATACAATGTAGTGATTCAGTCATAATTGGACTTCATTCTTCTTTTAAAGATGGGCGACTTGATTTGTTTTAAGAATTGTAATCAATTTTTTGACATTCCAGTGAAAATTTGAAAGAAATTGGACTTTTCATTCAAAAGTTATCTCAAGTTATGCGCTTGTCCGGTTACTTTTGCACATTACTGTATGTATGTATGTATGTATGTATGTATGTATGTATGTATGTATGTATGTATGTATGTATGTATGTATGTATGTATGTATGTATGTATGTATGTATGTATGTATGTATGTATGTATGTATGTGTGTATGTATGTATAGAGTAGCATGCAAAAGGTTATAAACAGCTAAGTTTTTCTAGCTTTTGTCATAACTTTTTGCTTTTACACTGAAAATGAATGGAATTTTTAACAATTGTTCCTCTAAAATAATTTACTCAAAAAATGATAACTAGTAACAGAAAGAAGAAATTCAAGTTTCATTGAAAGCATAATTGTGCAAAAGTTTATAAACAGTTCCATGCCCCGTTAAAAAAGTCAAAATTTCATTTAAAAAAGCATATTAATATTGCAATTAATTTACAGGATAATATTTAACTTAAATTGAATTAAAAAAATAATGGGAAATTCTAAGGAATTGACACTATAAAAGAAAAATTTGATAATATGTGCTGTTGAGAAGGAGATTCCTTACAAGTAAATTTCTTAGCTTTGTGATGTGGTTAAGTCAACAATTAGTGTACTAGTTAAGAGATATAGAGACTGTAAGACACTTGAAAACAAGGATCATCCAGGCAGATCAAATATAATGACAGAAAATCAAGACGGAATATTGGTAAGACAATCAAAACAAGATTCTGGCAAAAGTGCTTTAGAATTAAATGGTATTTTGGGCAAGAATTATGGTAATAAGTTCAGCGTAGATAATAAAAAATGTTGCCTGCATTAACATAATTTGTTTGGTTGTTGTCCTGCCAAGAAACTGTTAATATTAAATAATTGCTTAGTACAAATAAAATTTGCAAAAGATCATTTGCATTGGACTTCAAAAGAATGGTCAAAAGTCTTATTCAGTGACGAATGAAAGTTTTACATGTTTGGTAGCAATGGTATCAAGTACGTAAGACATCTGAAAGGTGAAAAATTTGCTTCTAAGTATCAAATATCAATAGTTAAATATGGTAGTGGCAATATAATGATTTGGGGATCTTTCAGTCATTGGTCAACTTCATGGCATCAAATACATAATGTATCAGAATGTATATTTAGATATAATCAAGAATGTTATGCTGCCACATAGAAAGAACAAAATACCTCATGGTTGGATTTTCCAGCAAGACAATGATTCAAAGCATCATGCAAATTCTATCAAAAATTTTTTAAATTTGAAACAAATTCCACTTTTGGACTGGCATTCTTAAAGCCCAGATTTACATCCAATAGAACATCTTTAGGAACATTGATCATAAATTGAAGGGGAAAAAATTACCAATAAAAATGATTTATTCAAGATGCTTTCAGATTGTTGGTCAAATATCCCCATAGATATTCTTATCAACTTATGACTCTATGCCTCATCGTTGTCAAGTAATATTAATATCTAGAGGCTATCCAACAAAATACTGATGTGCTGTGATGAAAAAATGCAGAGGAATTAGAAATAATATCTCTTTTGAACTTTTTCATTTGTTTATAGACTTTTGCACAATTATGTTTTCAATAAAATTTGAATTTCTTCCTTCTGTTACAAGTTATCATTTTTTTTGGGTAAATTATACTATGCAATCACTTTAGAGGGACAATTTTTATCAGGTTGTCAAGAAAGTCTTGTCGATTTTAGTAGGTAAACTTTAATATTGAATAACTTTACTAATACTTACTCAAATCAAATATATATTAGTATTACAATACCAATATATACAGTACCAATAAAGTAAAACAAGAAATTTTTCTGAATAATCACTTAGATACAATCCTATAGAAAATATACTGTACTTATTTGAATATTAAATTTGTTCAGGTAAAAAGAAGTTTAAAAATTTCAGTTATAAAATTTAAATTTATTGGTATAAAAACAAGTTTCTTTTTAATTTGTTGCTATGAAGAAATTAAATTTACTGGTATCAATCCTTAAAGGAAGTGCAATTTTGAATATTTAAGTAAAAATTATCGATTTTTTTCTGAAAGTATTAACTGAGATGATGTACTTGATAAAACTTGAAAGTCTCAGGACAATCTGTTTAAAAATAAAAAGATCTAGAAATTTTTAAAGAGTATCTAAAAAAACAAGGATTATACTTTTAAACATTCCTCAAAAAGAAACATTGAAGTTTTGAGGATTTGTTCAATTTCTATGTAAAAATGATATCACTAAGTTTTTTCAAAATTTTATTTGGTCCATGTAGGGCAATTAAATTACTTGCCATTGAATGATCCTCATGTAAGCATGTGTTCGTTAATTTGTACTGATTTATACTTTTTAGGTGTGAACATTAATTTATATCTTTTAGGTGTGCACATTAATTTATATTTTTTAGGTATTCACATTAACTAATATCTTTTAGGTGTGCACATTGTTTTCTTTTCAGGTATTAGTAGTCTTAAAAAGTTAATAATAATAATTGATGACAATAACAAAAGTTAAATGATAATACTTCACTTCAAAAATTAAATGATAATTTTTTTTTATCATTGTTACTATTTTTTGTTAAAATTATTTAAAATTTACACTATCAGTAAAATAAGTTTAATTACCTTTAAAATGGTAACATTCATTAATTACCTAAATAAATGTATTCCAGTTGCAACTGTTATGTAAATAGATACAAATGGTATAGTCATTTTTGATTAGGTTTTCAATTTTGCTAAAAATATAAAGTTGTTTTACTTTTAATAGGAGTCAGTTTTTTCAAAGTCATCGAATCACTGGCAGTATAATATTTCGTCAATCACACCAGATGACTTTACTAATGAAGCAATAGATGTTGAAGTTAGTCAGATACATTCTGTCTGTGAGTCTGAATATTCCTATGTAGATGCTGATAAAAGTTTACATCAAAAAGTTGATATGGAGGTTGATACTCATTTGAAAAATAAAATTCAAGGTAACTCATTTAAAGGAGTTTTTTTTTTAAAAGTTTTATTGTAGCGATGTTGAAGGTTGGCTGCCGTAAAACACAATTTTTGTTTAAGTGTATTTAAAGTATATGATAACTTTGAGCAAATAAAAATAAAAACTTATTTTTTATTGAAATGTAAACTCTTAAATATCTTAACTTAAATATGAACATAATTTGATCAAAATTTCAAACATATATGTTGCTCATGAAACTTTTAGAAGTTTGGATTTTTAAATTTCTAGTTTCAGTTAAAAACTATTTTTCTTAGCAAATGAGTCCAAACATAATTATGACATTTGAAAGCAATCTACTTGAAATTTAAATAGTTAAAAGTGCTTCTATAAAAGTGCTTCTATTAAAGTGCTTATATAAATATTACAATCAGCTAAATATTGTTACATTTTTATTTGTTGAAACTCATATTTTGTAGTTTTTAACTTCACCATAAAAAAACTTTTAAAGAAAAAATTTAACTTCTTCAGTTTCTCAATTGTTTTCTTATATGATCATAATAATTGTTTCATTTATACATAGTAAGATTTTGTGTTATTTTTTAACAAGAAAAATAGAAAGGTAAGGCTACAGAATTTTTAGTTACTGTTTTGAGGTTGTCATGATTGTTAACTTTATCTTAACTCATGATTGTATGATGTCTGCGTTTCTATTTTACAAGAAATAACTCATAAATAATTTCTGGTTTAAGTTTTTAAAGAAGTTAAGCTTTTTCAATATTATAAAATTCTTAAATAAAGAGCAACTTTACAGAAAAAGTGAAGAGTAATAAAAGAATGTTATCAAAAAGAATTTCAATATCATAAATCATTTATGGAAGCTAAAGATAAAAATATATTTAGTCTAACTTGGTATAAAATTTTGGTTAGTTCCTTCTTAGTAAATAAATAATCTATCTTAGTTTGGAGATTTTGAATATGTATGTATATATTCTATGTAGTAATTGAACACCCAAAACTAGTAAATATTTGCAAAAACACATCATTAGAAATATTGATGTCTGGAGTAAACAGATACCAAAATGGATTTAAACAGAGCAAAATAAGTAAAACACTATTTTAAAGAGTTGACAAATGAGCGTCTTGCAATACTTTACTGAATTAAAATTTCAATGTGTTTAAACAATATTTTTCAATGCATCCATTTAAACTAATGATTTAAATATATTGATTATTCTATTCTAATACCTTAAAAAGTGCTCAAACATTTTGTATTGAGCACTTTTAATGTGATATTAGAATTAAAGTTTTTACCATTAAGTTTTTATCATCAAATAAATTAACATCAAATTTTGCAAAATGTTTCTAAATTTTAAATAGTTCTTTAAATGCTTTGCTACTGATGTTGCTTAAAATAATGTCATTTTAATTAGCTACTGTATGTTAGATAAGTTAAATGTATAAATGCTATTTCACCAATGCTCTACTTTGATAAAAAAGCTAGTCATAATTTTTCATTAACTATTATTAAACTTATATTTAAAATTTTTAGGACTTGCAACAGTTCTAATGTGGTATGGACAATATAACTATGACAGCATTACTTTGACCTTGCTTTTTGGTCACTAGACTTTTTATTTTTGTCTTCTTGTTTTACTATTTTAATTTGTTATGAAAAACTATTCTCCTTGATAAACAAAAATGCAGTTATTTATATAACTCAACTTGTTTTTTTTTAATTGGAAAGAATAGTTTAATATTTTTAAAAATATTTAAGTGGAGATGTATTTTCCACTGATTAATATTTTTGTCTTTTAAATTCTTAAAGAATGTTTTTGATCCATTCTAAACAGCAAAAAGTCTTGACTTATAAACTGGTATATAAGATGTATAAGGTATTTACAGGTGTTCCATTTTTAGACCTAATAATCCCATTTTTGAGGGTCTGTGGATCTCAATCTTAAAGATATTCATATCAACCTTTTTTCTAAATTCATATGTATCTGAATATTTAAATTATCAATAGTTGTAGTACAGTTTATAAAGTGAAAAGAAACTGCAAATTGCTTAAAGGATCCAAATTGTGATAGAGTACTTCTGGTTTGTGAAAAGATAGATAAAAGTGAACAAAAAAGTATATAATACAGTAAAAGGAGGGTGATGATTTGTAAAAGGATGCAGGTATACAGTGAAGCCACAAGGACAAATTATTAAAGACATTACTCTTATTTCTAAAAAAAATCATGTTAGTGTCAGGACCAAAAGTAATATTCTTTTGCAAGTGATGGAAATACTGGATTCCATGCTAAAAAGTTTTCTAAATCAAATATCCTAAGAATTTGAAAAAGGTAATACAAAAAACAGTAACTAAAGCTAAAGATTCAATTAAAGATATGACAGGATCCCCAATGATACTTCACTTTGATGGTAAAGTTGTTCAAGAATTTACCGAAAGAGAAAAATTGACAAGGGGCAGTAAGTGTTAAAAAATTGTGTTGAGTGAATGTTTAAAAGACGAATTATGTAACAAAAATACTCTCAAAGAATACACCCTTGTGGTTGTTCCACAAGAGAAGGATGAAGTAATAACAAACCTTATGAAATTATATCAGCTAAAAGAGGAAATTTTTAGTATGGTTTTTGATACTGCATTTTTAACTTTTACATTCAATACTACAGCTTCAAGTACTGGCACAAAGAAACTAGTTTGTACTAGTCTAAATGAACTTTTTCAAATACCTGATTTATATTTTCCTTGCAGGCATCATATCTATAAATAGCATATTAAAAATGTTTTAAAGATACTTCATAATGTGGATCAGATAACCTTCTATTCATAAGGCTTCAGAATGATTGGTTTAATGAAGATATTGTTTTTCAAATATATGTATTGAAAGAATTCATTTATAGGTAGATACTTCTTGAAGAGGAAAACTTACTAAGATAAGATTACATACTGTGCTAGATAAGCTATTTCTACATTTCAGCAGACCAAAAAGATGTGTTATTTGTAAAGAGAGTAATAACTAATGCTCAACTAGATTTTAATGAGTATGATATGTTTGCCAGTGAGTATGATAAATGAAAAAAGAAATTTTCAATAATCAGTTTATAAGAAGAAGATATTTATAAAGTCAAACAAATTTGAAATGATAAAATTTAGTACTCTGTACTTAATTGTTCTACAAATTTTAGTGATTCAGTAAGTCAGAAGTTGTGGGTTTTAATTCTTTGATTCTTTAGAACTGCTGCTTAATCTTTTATGTCTAACAAGTATTCTCCAAAAAAATTCAATTAGTTTTAAATCTAAACTTAAAGCTGGACAGCCCACTAAAGTGATATTTTTTTAGCAAACCACTATTTTGTGTGCTACAAAGCATGGATAAAATGGATGAAAGCATTGTTTAAAAGGACGGAAAAAAAGATGGAAGTATTATTTACTTGAATAAAAAGCCAATCAAATTCTATCCATAAATAATCAATATACTCCTCAAAACATTTGTGTAATCTTCTAAATTCATCTTTAAGTTAAAAAAATAAATTGCATTTGATTAAGTTAAAAAAATAAATTGCATTTGATTAAGTTTTATTAAACAAAAAATAAATTTCGACCTTCCATTGAAACAGATGCCACTAAAAACTATGGCTGGTCTGCCAGTGTTTGCCCTCATTTAATGTAATAATATTATTCCATCCAAATGTTAAAGTTAAAGTTCTTTTTATCCCTAAATTTTACTGACTTCTCACTAAAAAATGTTTTCTTTAATTTTTGCATATTGCAATCAATTCTCCTTATGCTACCCTCAACTTTGGTTTTTTTAGTTTATTATTGCCATTCTGTACATTAAATGGCCTATAAAATTTGTTATACACAACAGCAGAAACCATGAACCTTTTTTAAATTTCAAATAAATATTCAATAGAGTCTGCCAGTTTCAAAATGTAAGTTAAAGCACATTGATTTGCAAATATTTCTAACTGCATTTATGTAACTAATATTTTTAATCAATTTTGGCTGAAAAAGCAATAAAGTTTTTTGTCTTCATCTCAGAACCATTAGATCAGATATATAAGATTTATAATAGAAAAGATCAGATGCACGACATGTTAAAGTCATATATAATAAAAAGGTCATATTATATAAGTTTGATGGAAATACTAAATCATATTATGAAAATAAGTTGCTTTAATAAAAGCTATCCTTTTCAAGAATTTGTTTTCAAATTTTTTTACAAATCATAAATAGAATAATATAAAGTAATTATATTAGTTTCAATATTTAGTAATTATATTGGCATTCTTTTTTAGTATATGGTGACTAATGCAATTTTTTAAATATTTCTTTTTTTTTTTTTTTTATCTGAAATTGATAAATGTGGTTTTGATATTAAATTCAAAGGACGAGTTTTTCTTTATTGAGCTGTGTGATGTGATGTGAGCTGTGTGATGTGGTGTGAGCTGTGTGATTGCAAAAATCTAACATTTAAAGTTATTCTCCAAGTTTTAAACTTTTTAAACTTATATTTTTTTTACAAGTTAAATATGTTTGGTAACTTCCAAGAAAAGTTCTTGAAATTAATTTTTTTCCTTTATAACAAACCTCGACACCTAACTGAGACCTTTATTCTTGTTTTTGTAGGAAAATCATATCTCCATTATGGAGATAATACCCCAGCGCTGTAGCCCTTCATCTCATTTCTCATTTATCTTGCGAGTAATAAGAGAAAGGTCTCAGTTGGTCAACACGAAATTGTAAAAATGGTAAATATGGGAAGACAGATTGGAGTCAAATGGTGTTTCATATTGTTTTTTGTTGTTGTTATTTCAGCTTATTGCAACTAATGTTATTATAGTAATGTTTTTATAGATTTTCATAAATCTCTTTTTAAAAATCTTTTTACTTTATGTTGCTTTAAAATAAGTGCTTGTGTTGTTATGAGCTTTTAAGAGTCATTATTTATTATATAATATTGTATAAAAATTTTTTAAATATATTTTAAAGATATTAATTTAAAGCAAATATCAATCAATTATATACTTTAAATAGAAAGTAAACATTGTCCAAAGTTTTTCAAAGTTTAATTTCACTGAGTTTTAATTATATTATATGATTTTAATTATATTACATGTTTTATTTTGTTTATACTTTTTTTTTGTTTATACTTTGAAAGTGAGCATTTAGGCAATGGTAATTATTTTTGTTTAACTCTAATTTATTCTTTAATTACAGTATCAATAAAAAGGGATTATATTAATTTGTCTCTCTTATTTTTGTTTTTGTCTATTCCTAAACTTTATCATCACATTTTAAGTATTTTAATGATACAAAAAACAAAATTTTCTTTATGGTTTTTAGAAATATGAAAGGAGTTGTATCCTTTTAAGAAGTGTTAAATACAGTTAACAGTTTCAAATATTTTTAAATGAATTCTTGTTAAAGTTTATGTTAATAAATTTTTTTAAATAATAGCATAAGATTATGTTTTAGCTCACTATCTTCAATTATGTTCACAAACTCAAAGTTATGATTCTGATTCTGATGCATCTGCATTAACAGTTGAGGAAGAAGAAAGTGTTTTTGAAGATGATTTATCTCTTCCTCGAAGTTCTTCAAGCAGTGTTACCAGTATTCATAAAAAAGATTGTCTTAGAGATCTGCACAAGCTTAAAAATTCTTGGAGAATTTACAACATTGCTAAAGAAATATTACTGACAGAGCGCACTTATGTGAAAGATCTTGAACTTTTAACTGTATCATTCCGAAATGTTGCTGAAAGAAGCTTTCTACCTACCAAAGTTATGAATTTTCTTTTTGATAATATTGACCCGTTTTACGATTTTCATTGTTCATTACTTGAAGAGCTAGAAGAAAGAATGGTTTTATGGTAGGTAATTCCCAAAAGCTTTCATTTTAAATTAACTAATGCTGTTTCTTTAAAATGACTTGGTTTACATATAGCTTATGATACAAAGTAAATATTATGAAAGGTGGTAAAATCTGATAATTATTTCAGCTTTTTTTTGCTTTGTGGTTTGTTTTTCAGGGAGAGTTTGTCAACCAATGATTCATCTCGTGAAATGATTCAAAACTTTGGAGATATTATGCATAAAAACATGAGACAAATTAAGGTGGGTGATTTTGACTTTAATAATTACCTAACATTATTATTAAAAATTGATGTTTTGAAAGGTTTTACTAATTTTCTTTCCAGCTCTATGAAAGTCATATTGAGAATTATGGTGATATTCTACTTGCACTAAAAGAACAGATTAAGACTTCCCAAGTATTTGAAAAAGCATGCAAAGAATTCGAAGTAAGATTCAAAACTCCACTATTTATTTTATCTTCTTTCAATTAACAGTTTTGTTTTGAAAAAAAATATAAATAATTTTTTGATTTTGGGGCTTTTACAACAATATTTTAAAATATATTTCTATTTTGCTTATTTTTATTTAGCTTACTAAAGTATGCTACTTGTCAATAAACTCATTTTTGCTTAAACCAGCACAAAGGCTGCTCTACTACAAAAACATTTTAGAACGTATGTCTTATTTCAATCAACATGTTAAGTTTATCTATTTTAGTAAAAAAGAGGATGTTAAAGCTTTTAACAGTTGTGTGTTCATAAAGGTCATTCTGATTTTAAAAAGTTTATCTGTTTACAAAAATCAATTTTTTTTAACCCCCTTCTTTTAATATTTAATATTTTTTCTTTTTTTTTTTTTAAAAAAAAAAAAAAAGATTTCTTATTGTTACTGCAAAATGTATCATCTCATAAATAAAAATTAATTTTTATATTATTATGTAATAAAACTATCAAATATTAATTTTTTTTTATTTCCAAATTAACTGAATCCTTTTTTGTAGTTATTTCTGAAATTTAGGCCTTACTAAGGAGTATGGTACATTTTATCCTGATGCTATTGATATCAAAGTCTCATATGAAGAAGTTATGTTTACTTGGAATCGAGTTGAGAGATGTATAAAGACACTTGTAAGTTTTAATAAAATAAAGTATTATGCATATGTTTTTATCTTTCATTTACTCTCCTATTTACTTTTCCTATGTTAGCACTTATACCTGTTTGTAGGAAAATCTACATAAATTAGTTGAACTAGAAAAGGACTTGGTTGGTATTGATGGCTTGGTTTGTTCTGAAAGGGTATTTATTTTTTACATCGCATAAATTTTTATTACAAGTATAAAAGTTAATAAAATAGTAATACTATTGGCTAAAATGAAGATATCAGTTATATAAAATGTACATTTCTCCATAATAGTTTGATAGCTTTGTTTGAGTTAATAACTGAAAACTTTCATGTTTCATGAAAGTTTTTTGTTTTTTTTAATAGCTGTTTTCTAAGAAAGTACAATATTAATCTGCAATTTCAGATATTTGTTCGGGAAGGATGTTTACATAAAGTATGTCGTAAGGGTCCACAGCCAAGGATGTTTTTTCTAGTGAGCAATTAAATATTTTTTTTTTAGTTGATTTACGGTAATAAGTTTGATCTATCCATTTTATACCACATGCTACATGATATATTTCTTAGACATTTTTCTTACATTTCACATTTCTTACATATTACATGCCTTTTTGATATATTGCATTATTTTTTCATTCTCTTTTTCTTAAGTTTTCCGACATTTTGTTGTATACAAGTCAAGGTTTAACAGCTTCAAATCAATTTAAAGCAAGAGCCTATATTCCTTTATGGTCATTAAAGGTAAGTTAAAGAAATAAATTTACCAAAGTAAAGGAATGTTTAACCAAAGTATGAATTGTTTAAAATTATTGAAGACTTTGATGTTTAGTGCTTTTGACAAATATGTTGTCGCATATTTGAACAAATTTGCCTTTTTACACAAATAAAGGTGTTATGTACCATTCTTTCTGATGAAACTAATAACAAAATAAAATGTTGCAGAAGTTTGCACCAGTTTGGCAGTAGATGAAAATGTTATGTTTCAAGTTTTTTACTTATTTGTTTTTGTCACATAACATCATAAGCTCATGTCTTAAATTTTTATCTTAACTTTACAAGCACAATTTTTTTTAAAGTCTAATAAAATTCTATAGAATAATGTTTTATTATTTTTGTTTTTGATTCAACAGGTGGAAGAAGGTGGAATTGAGTGGCATGGTTTATATGCTTTCACCTTGAGTGTGTACAAAGAAAACTCTTTTGTTGTTGCAGCAAAATCGCCTGACGAACGCCAAAAATGGATGGAAGATTTAAATGAAGCTATACAACAAGACTTGCTAAAAGTTCTTTTTCTTTTCTTTTTTTTTTTAAACTTTTTTATTTTTAGTTGTTCTTTTTTGAAGTTACTATATTAACTTGCACTTTGTATTTCTTTTAGAATATATGCAGTGAGTGCAAGGCCAAGAAAGCTGATTACATTCATAGCTCTGTACAAGATATCAAATGTCTAAGATGTAAAAGAGAACTAGAAAACTTGTGTAAGTTTAAAGAGAATTATTTAAAAGACAGGAAAGTTTTATGAGTGTGTATCATTAAGTAACTTCTCATTGACAAGACTTATCTTGGAAAAATAAATATTTCTCTGGATATAAAAATCAAAGTTTCGTTTAGTATAAAGTTTTTGGATTACAAACATGGTTTATTTTTTAGTTTAAAGCTTAATTACAGATTTAAAAATCACTTTTTTAGTACTAATACCAATAAGTGATCGTCAGATTCATTGGCAGAAAATTTATCCTCAACCTCCAATAATTCATAAATTATCACTGGAAGCAGATTCAGATGATGAGGGATCTTTTTCTGTTGCTCAGCAATCCACATCTCCTGATCGCTTTCGTTCAAAAGTGCTATCTACTCGCCATGTATGCTGGCATAGGAATATGAGTATTAGTATGCATGACTATACTCTTTCAATTCAGGTTTGTTACCTAGTTGTGACTCTGGTATAATCTTTAACTATTTAATGATTTGAAGTTGTTTAAAAAAGGAGGAAGATCTTGTATATTTGATGTATTTAATTATAGGCTTCACCAGATCTGGTTTCATTATCTTCAATATAAAATTTTAATCCTGGCAATGTTTAACTATTTTTCATTTTTATTTTTCAGCTGATGCATATTGACGATTTTTTTTTTTAGAATAGTTTGAGTGGTATCCTTCTTAGGAGGCTCAAGAATTCAAGCAAATGGCAGAGGCTATGGGTCGTATTCACCAATTTTTGTTTATATTTTTTCAAGACACATGAGGTTGGTTTATTCTTTACAGAGGAAATGTATAGATTTTTATTAGCAGCTGATAACATTTTCACTGTGAACCAGAGAGACCACCAGGTTTTATGTCATGTCACTTGATCCAAACCTTTATTTTTAGTTTAGTATTAATGTATATGGTTATCTAAAAATATTTTTAAAATCTGGTTTGGGTGCTAAGGGTGGAAAAATCAATTTTTAAGTTTTTACATACATTTATCTTGTATATTTATCATAACAAAATTAAACACTTCTTCCATCAAAATCATTTGTTGTTTGCTAAACTATTTCAAGATTCTATTGTAGGTGTTACTATTAGCAACCTTTTTAATTGGATTTGAAAAAGCTTTTCAAACATGTTATAGGAGCAAATTGATTTTTTTTTCCCGGTCCCCTAACTTTTCGCTTAATCTTGTAGCACACTATAAAAACATACATGCCTAAAATGAAAGTTGTTCTTGTGAATTAGAGCTTTTGAGATATTAAAAAACAAGCCATTTGTAATGTTTTTAAAAAATTTTTTGTGGCTATGAAAATAGCTGTTTTGACAGGATTATAGTCACTGTCCTTGACTTTTTTTTGTTTCTAGGGCTGCATATCAAAGTTAGTGTTAAATTCTTCTTCCATTAAAATCAACTACAGAGGATAGCAGTTGCTCTCCATGTCGAGTATGCTCTTCTTTATGTTTAAATCTACTCCATGTAGGCTTAAATTTAGAACAAATAGCTTCTCCACACTGTTCAGCAAACTTGTATAGGCCACAGTTATGGTATTCAACAAAGGGCTGAACATGACACAGCAAAATGTGAAACTTCCAACTTACTGAAATTTTTTTCCGTAGAACCTGTGCAAGATCGTGGGTAGATAGGAAGGATTTTTTTAATTTAGCAAATGCTAACTTATAACCTGACTCAAGAGTTCGACCAAAACAAGAACCCTTTGCTTTTCTAAAGTCTTTCATGCACTGAACTATAGGTCTAAATTGAGGAACCTGAGGTCAAACAACTTTATCAAGTTCATCCAGGTTTTTCAAGATCTTGTTGAAATTAATTCCATCCCAACCTCCACCTCGGTACCCTCTCTAAAGAACATTTTTACTTTTCAGCCCGTCATCAAATTCATGCCAAATATCCATAAGGAGACATCCTAAAGTAGATACATCTCCAATCAAAGATGCAATTCAGGAGGTGGTACTAAATACTGAATTAGAGTACCTGGATTTTCCTCTAGGTAGAGAATCTTTGGATATATCACATTCATATGTTGCATGTAGATTTCTTGGAGTTATTTTCCATAACATGTTTTTCATACCAATAATCTAGACTCCCAAGAGTTCTTAGTTTTCCACATTCTTCATTTCTTAACCCTTCATACCACAGGCAAGCTCTTTTTCCTGCATGGCCTGACAGACCAAACACAGCATTGGCACACTTTAAATCAAATGCTGCAAAAAAACTTGACATCTTGCAATTTGAGTTTTTCTAATATTATTCTTAAGTTATGGTTTGTATCAGGAATATCTGCAACTACTGCAAGAATTTGACAACACTGAACACCACTATTCATGTAAAATGCAGACTTTGTACTTTCATTTGCATCAAAGACATTGATTATAACTTTCAAAAAAGATTGTCCACCATCCATAGAAGTTCGTACAAATGCTGAATGAAGGTCTAGAGCATGTTGATTTATTAAATCCAGTATGAAAGATGATGTCTCTTGAACATACACAAAATCCTTTGAAACTTTTCCATCTTCACTGTCTAGGAAACCTATCTGTAAAAATATTTAAGTAATGTAATTATTTATTTAGACACTATAGATTTTCCTTCAGATTCAACAACTTGTTGAAGCATCTCCAGATTGGGAAAAGTTAGGGATTAAAGTTTTAACACAAAAAAATTAAATGCATATTACACAAAAAAGATAACAATAATTTCTAATTTATATATTAATCAATTTAATATTAGCTGCGCTTACTTTTACAAAGAAAATTACTTAACTTATAATGGTTACACATTATATAATTACAATATTTGTATGTGTAGCCATCACAAATTCATGGCGGAGGATCTCTTTCTCTTTACATATAAAATATATCCATACAAAATGTTAGAACATTCTGAAAGTGCACTTTTGTGATTAATACTTATAAATTACCTTTTCTACATTATAAAAATGTGATATGGATTCCTCAAGATCATTCAATTTGCCAAAAATATTAGGTTCTACAGCAGTCTTATTCCCTAATCCTTTCCGAAGAGAAGATATTAATTATTTAGTTTCGTTAATAGAAAGTTCCAATATTACTTGAAGTTTTTTTATAACCTGTAAAGATACTTGTTTTACTGTTCTTCGATTTGCCTTGTTAGCAGGACATACAACAGTTACAACCAATAGGTGGAAACCCATTGGTTGTAACTGTTGATAACGAAAAAGTTGCTCCTTTTGGAATGCAGTCACCTTTCATCTTATCTTTTAACAAACCTGAAGCAACTTGTTCAGCTTGAATGCTTCCCAAACTTTTGGCAAGAGAGATCAAGTTTGTTACAGCAACTGAAGAAGAACAGTTGTGGGTGTGTTCAGGTGCTAACATTGAGAAACATTTTCCACAGAGCTTTAAGTTATCTGGTGAAGAAGATATGATTGGCTCTGTTTCACTACTTTGGAGCATTGAAGCTGAATTCCTGGTCAGCATTTTCCAATCAACCTTCAAAAGTGGTATTTAAATACATAATTATATACAGATAAATGCTTCATTACAATCAATGACTTAATATAAATAACGGTATAGTTTTTTAAACAAAAAAAAAAAAAAAAAAAAACATGAAATTTTTTAGAGATTAACAGGCTTACTTTAAAATAACACTTTAAAAAAATTAATGAGTCTAAAAAATGTTTTTTAAATATGAGAATTAACTTTAATACTCTCTCTCCCCAGTACCCTCTGGATGTATTTCCCGACTTCATGAAGTAAAAGTTTCTTCTACAACTAGAGCAAACTACAGTTGCGTAATTATAAGTTTCAAGGGAATACCCAGGATATATATACAGTTTCATCAGATCTATAAATACTTGGACCTTGCTCCAAAAAATTCCAAGTAGCAGCAGCAAAAGGCATTTTGTTCAAAGACAGCAGTCGATCAGCTAGCAACAGCCGTTTTCATTTATTAAAAAAAATGTAAATAAAATTTAATAAATAAAAATGGCTGCTACTAGCTAATGATTAAAATTGTTAATTAAGACGTTTATATGAATAAATGAACTAGCCCGTATCGCTATCCGGGCCAGCTCGTTTATTCATACAAACGCAAAATAAAATTAAGTTAAAATATTGATGACGTCGATATCTCGGCAAACAGGCTGGCTCGTTTGCCGAGATATCGACGTTTGCCCGTTTGCCGAGATATCGACGGCTCGTTTGCCGAGCCAGCCCGCTTTCCATATAAACAGGCCCTAAATCCAAAAAATTGTTTTGGATTTAGGGCCTGTTTATATGGAAAGCGGGCTGGCTGGCTTGTTTCAAATGAATGATTTTATAAAAAAATATATAATTTTGAGAAAAATGTAACTTAAAATGCAATCTTTAGAAAAAAATATTGTAAACTTTTTTTTGATTTTTTTTTTTTTAATTAATTTTACAGTATCCGATTCTTAAATAAGTATATGTAAAAGTTATTTGTATCACTTGATAGAAGACGCTCGTTTTTTTTTTTATTCTTGCATTAGACTTAGGCTTTTCATTACCATTTCATTTATGTCGTCATTAAGACGACTTTTTTTTTCCGATTTTTTAGTAACTTTTTTAAGCATTTATTCAAGGCTTTTGATTATCATTTTTAAAATGTTAACACGCTATTTTGATTTAAAAAACATTTTAAATGATCAATATAAACTAATACTAAACTAATAATAAAGGTTTTGGTTGAGTGACACGGCATAAAAGCTGGCGGTCTCTGGTTCACAGTATTTTGTATGTGTAAACAAAATTTAATGGCAATAAAATCAAAGATTTATTTTGACAGGATGAAGCACCTTTAGCTAGTTTACCAGTGATTGGTTACACACTTTGTAAGCCTGCTGAGGTAAGTTTTTAATTGTAGATATAGGTTTCTTAGTAAAACAGTGAATTTCTTTGTTTAATATTGTAGAACTTTTGAAAATTTTAGAGTGAACTTCATGAAGAGTTTGCATTTCAACTTCAATTTAAAACCCGTATTTACTACTTCCGTGCTGAGACAGATTTTGCTTATGAAAGGTAAACACCTTTTTTTTTTGTCAAAATAATCAAATTACTTATTCAAATAATTTAAATTTAAACTAAAGTTTGTTTGCATCGTTTGTCTATCGAGTTAAATAAACATATAGTTAGGTTTTATTGGTTCCTCGCTTGAAATCAAAGGGATAGAAGACTAGCTATCATAAAAGTTGTTGGGATTCGAGTTGGTAGAAAGGAGGACCTATAGCAGGTGATTTATCCCCAAGACCCTGAAGGACTCTTATCTAAGAACAGCTTCTAAAAAACTACCAGACCTGATATAATTGGAATGATCTGTTTATGAACCGGTACTGACTTTCTCCCTTAACACTAAAAAATACCATATTGGCCATGTTATGAGTAATTATTAGAGCTTTGCCAAAGGAACTGAAGTTTCAACAGTGCATACACTTTTGAAACGAGAGACAGTTTAGTGAGAATCCATGAGGCTATCAGGAAACTAATTGCTAAATGCAGTTGTTATGATTTCATCATTTGTTATTTCTGGAAATATTGATACAAATATTTAAAAATTTTAAAAAGAAATTTAAAACCAGGATTTTCTTTAAAAACAAATTCTGAGTCCAAATATCAAAAAGAAACCACATCTCTCCCTTTTTTTTATTATTATTTTTTTTTTATTTTCAAATTTTTTAAATTAAAAACCTTGATGTAATAAAAATTTACTGTATAATTACTCCAATCGACGCAGCAAAAAGTAATGGTAAAAAGTTCTTAAATTTTAAACCAATCACATCACACCAATTAAAAAATTACTTTAGAAATATTTAAGTTATTTCTAACTTAAGTTTTTAACATTTAGTTTAAATGAATGCATCTGTAAGCTATCACCAGATTTTAACATACTTAGGTCGTTAGGAAAGTTCGTAGAACTTCATCTATAAAGATACAATGAGACAGGAAATAATTAAATATTTATATATCATTTTAAACTGCGTTTAATTATGAACATTTTAAGTACTTGTTGAAGTATTTTGAATGTTTATTAAAAAAGTTATTTAAATTTTACTATATACGTTTTCAAGAAAAAATTTAAAAATGGATAAATTTGAATATCGAGCATATATTAAAACCCGTGCTCTACTTGGAGTTTCAGCACAAGCCATAACCGATGAGTTGGTTTTAGTTCATGGTGACCAAGCTCCAAAATATAGTACAGTTGCCAAGTGGGCTACTTTATTTAAAGATGGTAGAGAGAGTCTCGAAGATGATCCTCGCACAGGGCACCCTCAAACCACGTATACAGCTGAGAATATTGAACGTGTGCGAGCCATTATTGAAGAAAATCCTCATGCAACACATGATATAATTGAAGCCCTGACATCGATTAATCGCTTTACAATCAACGAAATCATTCACAACGCACTTAAAAAAAGAAAATTAACATCACGTTGGATACCCCACGAGTTAACCGATCAAAATCGCAAGAATAGAGTTGAGGCATGTAAGGAAAATTTAGCTCTTTTCAGAAACGGTCCATGGAGACTATGTGATATTATTACAGGGGATGAGTCGTGGTTTTATTTGAGACAAGTTGGACACAAGTCGGCTAACGCTAGTTGGGTCGGTGAAGGTGAAAGTCCAAGAACTATAGTAAGATGCGACAGGTTTCAGCCGAAAAACATGTTCTACATCTTCTTCAAAACAACAGGTGTTGTTCATTTGGGTTATGTTGAAAAGGGAGACACCATTACTAGCGAATATTATATAAAAAATTGTTTGAAACCTCTTATATGCGAAATAAATAAGCAAAGACCTAAAACAGGCACTCAAAATTTCAAATTTCTCCATGATAACGCTCGACCCCATGTGACTGAAACCGTCACAAATTGTCTAAACCAAGCTTGAATTACAATAATTCGCCACCCACCATACTCACCAGACTTAGCTCCATCCGATTATTGGCTATTCGACTTGATAAAAAAAAATCTTGATGACGATACTGACGTCGAAAGACAAAAAACTCGCATAACGAAGCTACTTCAAAGTATACCCAAAGAAGAGTATAAAAAAACGTTTGACAAATGGCTTGAAAGGATGCAACTTTGTATAGATAACGATGTACATTATTTTGAATATTTGATAAAACAAAATTAAAAAAAACTCTTCTTTTTTTTTTTAGAGGGGAGTTCTACGAACTTTTCTAACGACCTAAGTACATACAGTTTAGATAAATGCATCTGCAAGCTATCACCAGATTTAAATCAAGTTGTCTAATAGTGCATTTTAATCTATTTTGTATTGCAGTACTCAAGTGTATTTATTCTTTATTGTGCAATTGATTGTTTATATACGATTTAAAGGCTCATTAAAGTATATATATTATAGGTGGATAGAAGTAATTGGCAAGGGTGCTAAAGATGCAATTACTGCAAAGCAATCCAGAATAAAAAACCGTGTGGCAATGCTGGCTAGTTGAAGTTTTATGTTACAAAATTTTTTATTTTTATATGACACATATTTATAATAATTTTTCTTTCGGTTATTCTATAATAAGCTTTAAAACTTTACGCTGTTTTAAACTTTTTTAAGTGAACATGTCCTAAGGCAATATTAAGATATAAAATCGAGATAAGTCTCGATTTTAGTTGTGAGAATATGTCTTAAGGCAATATCTAATCTCGATTTTAACTTGTGAGAATATGGTAAAATCATTTTATGCATTTTGATAACTATTGTTATTTATAGATTTATAAAATTATATATGTTATTTTTAGATGGAATTTACGTTTTTTATTTTTATTTTTTTTCTTTCATCGTCGGTTTATTTCGTTTCCTCGCGCGATTTGTTTTATTATTTTTATAGTGTTCACAAATATGTAAAATATCTTTATTTGATATTTTTAAGTCCATTATGTTATATTTGTTCATTAATTTTTCCCTTTTATTTGAGACTTGAGTTAATAAATAAAAGAGAGGAATACAAGAGTGTACACATGCTCAATGAGAGAATATTTTAGTCAAGTTTTTTCGAGAATTTTGGAAAAGGAAAAAATGATTAATAAATGGATTTTACATTATTGCAACCATGAAAAATGTTCATATGAACAACCAAATTTAAATCTTTTTAGAAAGAAGAAATTTTTTCGATAAATTAAACTAACATAAATGCAAAATCTAATATCAGTATTTGAAAAAATAGCACGTTGCTATCACTCCATAAAAAGTGTTTAATTCTTACACAGTTGATGACACAGTAGGGTAGACCGGGGGAATGCCAAAACCTTAATGCAATTTGATTTTTATAATTTTTTCTAGTTTAGTTACAATTTTGGTGAAAGAACCTAAAGATTTGTCCTAATTTTCTGCATCAAATTAATATGTAATGTTTTAAAATTATTTACGTTACAAATGTTACATAAATGTTTTTCGTAATTTAAGGTCATTGTCGGCATTTCCCCAGCCACCGGGGTAATTGCGACACCACTATGGGGTAATAACGACAGTAATTAATAAGACAATTATTTTACCAAACATGTTTTATTGTTGCATAGAGTAAATAAACGTAGTATGTAATTGATAATAACAAAGTAAGACAGGTTAACTCTTTGAGATACAAAAAAAACCTTTTTCAAATCGAAGATTAATGAGTAGGGCAAAAGTCACAAATATAGTTTTCAGGGCAATCATAGCCGCTACAATCTGCATGTGCCCATTTTCCACAATAGACACAACGATACTGAAGTTCAGTTTTTTTTCCATATTCACCACATCTCAGTGTGCTTTGAAAAAAAAATCAATCTCGTCGTCAAGCTCGTCACCATCACAAAGTTTAGTTTCATCAATATCTTCCTCAGAAGTTGATTCTTCAAAAGAAATCTGTCTACAACACCTCTTCTTCGTTGTTTTTCTTTTAGCTGCAGACTTGTTTTTAGGATGGTTGTTCATTTTAGTTTTTTATGATTTTTCCAAGATTGCTAGACCTATTCTTCAAGAGTTTAAGTTTAAGTTTAGGTATCACCTTAGGGTTGTCCATAAGTTTTTCTGGTCTAAGCTTGGCTTTTACATCTTTAATTTATTTTTTCTTTTTAGCTTCTTCCAAAACTGCTTTCAAAGGGGTGCCTGTCATGATTATGGAGTGTTGCTTTCTGTTATCTTTATTATCTGTTGACAAGGGTAGAAGGGGTGACAAATATTCCAGAGTTTCTTTGAAAAATGTTGGGCTTTGGGAGGGTTTTGGAAGTCTTTACTTTCTTAAGTTAAGCAAACAGGAAACAGTTACTGGGTCTAATGTTTCTAATAGTCTCTTAAAGCTAGTGTATAATGGCGAAAAACTCTAAAATAGCTTTTTTTTAATATAAAAAATCTGTTGCTAGGGTGTTGCTTAGAAAAAATTATAACTTCGTCACAAAACTTACAATTTTAGAGTATTTGAAATATAATATATTATGATGATTTGTATATATTCGGAATGTAGAATGTTTGAAATTTCAGAATTTGTAATTTTTGAAAAAATGATTTTTTCGATTTTTTTTATAGTAAAGGACCACCTTAAATATTTTGTAAATAATGGGGCAATACCGACACCTGTCGGCATTGCCTCATGGTGGTGTGTCGGCGTTACCCCGGTGGAACAAGTTGGCGGAAACCTAACCTTACAAACTACTGCTAGCTCCAAATCCTAAAACGGCTATGCCAAAATGTTGGTTTTATTATATATTTTCTAGCTAGCTAAGTGGTTTTTTAGTAATACTAACAATTAGAATCTTACCTCAGTTCATCCAGGAGTCAGTTTTAACATTGAAAACTTCAAAAACTAGTTATTTATCTATAGCAAAACAAGCAGTAGGCGTACTCGCATAAAACTCACTGAGCGTTTGTTTTAGTGTTGTCCGCCAGGTTGCAGCACTATACAACAGCGCTTCACTTACAAAACACAACTACAGAGCAGGGTGTCAGATTTGCCTCATGTGTCGGCATTTCCCCAGTGTCTACCTTAAGTCTCTTGTTTCTTTCTAAAGTAACTTTTTATATATAAAAAAACTGATATAGCGAAGCGTTTTTATTTTCCTTTAGAAACTCTACTGCATCATGTTAATAACTCTCTATTTTTTCTGTTAACGAAATGTGCTCTTGGTCACCATATTGAGTAAAACAAGTCCACTAAGATACACAGTGCATTTAGTGCTATTTTGTAACTAAATAGTTCGAAACTCTCGACTGTTCCCTTTGTAAGAAGTTCAAAAATTTAAGCGTTCTTTTGAAATTTTTTTTTTTTTTTTAAAAAAAAAAAATGATTAACTTAATCAGAGAAATTGACTTTAATGGAGCTACCCATTTATTTACATTTTCCTGTTTTTATTATCAATTTTGATAATATATAAATGGGTAGCTCCAGAATTTTATTGTCAATTTTGATTTTTTCAAAGAATTCTTTTATGCTTCGATTCGAATTTTACTAAGTTGAAAAATCAAATCATTACAACTATATCTCCTGAAAAATATATGAATCGGACAATTTTTGCGAAAAATCAAATATTTAGATAAGCCCCCATTAAACATTTTAATGGGGGCTTTTTAACGTTGTACGCTATTAAAAATGAAACCGTTTTTAGTTGTGTAATAATCAACTACTGTTTGATGCTACAAGGCGCTACAGTAGTAGAGAATAATTAAAGAAAAAAAAAAATTAAAGAGAAAAACAATTGATGAATAAAAGATGAATTGTCGAGTTTTTTCCCGTTTCTTCACACTTAATCATCGGTTAAACTTTTGACAGTGTAAAATTTGTTTAATTCAATCTTAATTTCCCATATCTAAAATGTGCAGCACATCTATAAAATTAATTCTCATTCTTTACTATGAACAAAAGATAAGCGACACAAGTATTAAACTCTTTAACAGTACTTTTTATCATGTTTTATTAGAATATATTACCAATACATTTTGATCAATAGATGCCTTAATCAGAGTCCGGAAATAGAATATTCGAACACCTTTCCTAACATCCGGGGTATAACTTGCTAAACGTAATTAAAAATTTTCTTTTGCTTTCTTATTTTTTCAAGTTTAGGATAGGGTGGGGCAAGATGTCCATAAAGTCAACATTATTGATTTACCTAGGTCTCACAAATGCACAAGGGACTTGACTTTAAGAACATCTTGCTCCAATAAAAGTTAAAAAAAATTAGTTGTATTTTTTGTATGATTGTAATAAAGAAATGTTTGTTTTGTGGGTAGTTTATTCCACAATATTCCAATTATAAAAATTTTAAAACTCAATCAATAAAACTAGTTTATTTGGAGTTAGCTAGTTTTGGGTGAAGAAAAACGCCCTTTTATGTGGGGGGCATAGCGTCCTGCGATTATTTAGTGTTAAAAACTTTTAGGTAAGTTTATTTCTTTTGAAACAAAACATAAATATTAAAACTAAATATATACAGGGCGTTTTACCTGACGCATAAAAGGCCATTTTCCTCTTTTTACTAAATACTATGTTATTCTATTTGTTATATTTTTTTTAGATTATAATTTTTTTTTTGTAGATCTTTTCCTAGCCATGGGCAATTAATTCCTTTGAATAATTGTCCCATTAAATGTTTTTTCTCTTTATATATAAAAAAGATCGCTTAAAACGAGCAATTAACCACAAAAACACTATGTGATTGGGCAGCGCACGCACACACTTTAAAAAAAATGCTTAAGACAAAGGAAAACTCATTTTCCGCTCACAGATTGAACACAATAATACTCAGTTGTATACGGTACTATTATTTTAACCAAAACTATTTTTAGAAAAAGTAAAAAAGTTCCACTTCCTTGTGCAAAAAGTTTTAGAAAACTTGATACCAGAAACGATGGAAAAATTATCAAACATAATTAACGAAAAATTAGACGATGCCCTGGTTGTCACTTTATTTAGTGATATATGGACATCTCCTGAAATGTTGGACTTTGTTGCAGTTGGTGCAACATTAACAAACAGTGATTTAAAAAAAGAAATCATCATTATTGGTATGGAGCAGATGACGAGACGTCACAATGGAGAAAATATTAAATTAGGGATTGAAAAGATTATAAATACCTTTACCTTCAATAAATCAAAAAAAAAAGGTAATTTTTTAAAGTTTTATAGCTTTAACTACTGTAAACACAATGAATTTACTGATTACTTAAGTTATATTTATTTAACAGCTATTACATGTGATGAAGGGAGCTCATTTGTCAGACTGGTTAAGCAATTATTTGAAAAGTCTCAAGAAGATAGAGTTGAAGAGACGAAAAGTGGCGATAGTGCATATGAAAATGATCCATTGCAGAATCAAGAGGTTGCCCTTTATATTGAAGAAGCAGATAATGAGCAGCTTAAAATATGTGAAGATGAAGTCTTAAATATTGAAATTCAAACCTCTGATGAACTTCTGGAAGTACTATTAACCGAATCAAGGAAGCTTACTTTTACAAATGTTATTCAGTTAGCCAAAACAGCTGTGGAAGTAAACATCACTTATGACTTAACGAAGATAACGAATGCGATCTTCATAGTGCTGAACTAATTAAAGATCTTGAAATTGAATTGGGAACATCGAAACTACCGCGGTATTCTTGCGCAGCTCATAAAACAAACATCGCTGTACGAATCGCTATTAAGAAACAAAAATATAGGTGTCATTTACTTGCGACGCTTTCAAAGTACGCAAGAAGCATAGATCAATCTGTAAATTGCGTTCAATACCACATAAAAAATGAAGCTAAATTACAAACAAGTTGTGATGGAATTCGCTGGTCAGCTGCTTTCCTAATGTTACAGAGTTTTCAAAGTGCTTATAAAAGAAATGCATTCGATCTGGAAAATCAATGCCCAATCGAATTAGATAAGATTGACCTATACCTACAAATCCTTCTTTCCGCATACCAGTTCAACTTAATTGCACAAAAGAATCTTTCATCGATTGCTGATGTTTTGCCTGCATTGACTATTATGATTTCAAAATGGAGTAGAATGGAATTACAAGGAAATGGAAAAGAATTTGCTAACTTGTTAATTTCTTCTTTTAAATTAAAGTTTCAGTACGAACTTAACTCAGGAATTTATCAAGTAGCATCACTGTTGAATATCTCAAAGCTTAAATTGTGGTTCTTTAGACCTAATTGTCAATTTATTGTTAAAGGTATTTAGTTATTAGGTTTTATTATTTAATTAAGACAAAGAAAAAGTTTTAAAATTTAGTTTAAAAAATAGTTCTTAAAAACCTAATTTATAAATTTAACTACTTTTATATATCAATTTATTATATTAAAGTTTGTATCACAACCCAAAATTGTTTAGGAGCAGTAGAAAAGCTACACGAAGTTCTGAAATTCTGTACGCCACGTAATATTTATCAAAGTGCTTTAGAATCGCAACCAGGATGAGAGCTTACACAAGCGACTGAGTTCAAATGATCAGCAAACTGATTCGCTCAGCGGATTTATGCTAGATGATAACTATTGCCCAGAAGCTCGGGAGCCTAATTTACAACTTTTTTTACTTGAAATTACAACTGAATTACAGATGAATTTACAACTTTATTTACTTGAAATCGAAAAAAAAAAACTTTACTTTTTTAAGCAAATCGAAGAGAAAGGACTTGCTGTATCTGTGTATCCTTCTTATGATTTTTGGTTCAAAAATTCTAAAATGCCAATGTTACGAAAGCTATTTGTCATCTTACTAAATATTCCATCATCAGCAGCTTTTATAGAGAGATATTTTAGTACTTCTGGTTTAGTATGTGAAAAGAGACGAGACAATATGATTGCTGATCTGATTATCAGTCGCTCATTGTTAAAAGTAAACTTAAAACTTCTTGAAAGTTTAAATGATTTTTTGGACGACGATGACTCAGATAGTGAAATGTAATCTTATCATATAAAGATAATATACTTTTTGAACTTGAAAAGCACAAAAGCAAAATGAATATATAATGCAATAGTTTCAATAAAAATAATAATTTCAATAATAACACAACGGTTTAAATAAAAACTTATATCTTTGAATTAAAAAGTAAAAGGTAACTACTTAACAATTCGGGTTTTCTTAAAAAGACACATTTTTAAAAATAGATTAGGTAAGTCGCGTTAGTGTCAACTTTGCAAACCCATTTATACGCGTAAGCTGCGTTTGAGTTACGTTTATAAACGCATTTTATATGCGTAAGTTGCGTATTAAATGCGTGCGTTAACGCAGTTATTAGCGTAAATTGCGTTTACGTTTACGCAAGTAAACGCAATAAATAGCGTCAAATGCGTTTGAGTTTGCGTGTGAGTTTTTATTTTGGAGCGCAAACGCAAAACGCAGTTTTTTTTTGCGTTCCAATGTATGTTTAGAGCATATTTTCAAAAATCAAGTTTTTGAATTGCTTGTTTATTTATGTGAGGAAAAACTTTTCGGTGGTGTTCTACTGCACGTATCATCCAACCTGAATTTGATGGAGTTGTGTCAAAAATCATTGCTACAAGTGTTTTTTCTAGTTTCCATGTCTTTACAGCATCTATGGTAGCTGTTGTCTGACTTCGCCCAGTTGTATCAGGAATCCTGGATACACACGTCAGTTTCCCTTCTGGTGCACTTGGTTTTCCTGTTACTACAATAGCTAAACGTTCCACTTTTTCATCGACCTTAGATACCAGCTTTGAATCCCAGTGAATGGAAGAGTACATAGGTGAAATGAATGTTTTCTTAATGTCATCTAAAACTTGCTGTTGAATTTAATTACCTGATCTGTTCGCTGTGCTTTTTGATATTTCATCTAAATTGTGACCTTATGCTTCAGCTACAGCTAAAATGATCCCAGATCTTTCTCTGTTGGATAGATTCAACCTATCAGCCATCAAGGAAACTTTAGGGTTTTCTAATATCTTGATTTTTTTGTTCTGTCTAGCAATAGTACTTTCTTCATTTTTATTATGAATTTTGTCTTCATTATCAAAATGCTGCCAATACATTGAAACTTTTTTCTTTTATGTTTTCCTTTCTAGATTTCTCTTTTTCAACATCCTTGATTTTATGTTTCTCTTTTTCTTCCTTTCTTTTCACTTTCATAGCATAACTCTTGTCTAATGGGGCCCAAAAACTGCTTTATTAAGTGACGCTGATCTAAAAAAAAATCTATATTTGAGATCTAACTATTGATACTATGCGAGGTATCTTTTCTTATCAAATTTTCTGCATTTGATGCTGCAATATTGAACAACGATGATAGTATACTAGTAAAATTCAGAAGTTGAGCTGCATAACATTTTTTTTTTTTGCATTTTTAATCAAGTTCTCTCTAAGATGAATCAGATGCAGTATCATTCTAAAAATATCTTTCTTCTGTTTTGTTGGAATTCCTGCCATTTTCCAAAAAACAATAACTTTTTCCCAAAACTACAGATGCAACTTCTTTTTTACCAGTTAATTTCAATTCAAATCTTGTAAGATAAATATTATGGCGTTCAACATCTCCATTTATTGGTAGTTGCTAATATATATTTGGTTCAAGGGTTGGTAAGAATTTACCAACAATATTATCAAACTTCTCATCATTTTTCCTCAACTTACTATTGGTTATAACTGATCGAATATTTTTTATATATGCTACCCAAGTAGCAAACAATATTGGCGCGATATTGGCGGAATATTGGGTATGTTGGCCAATATTGGCCAAGATATCCGATATATCGCCAATATTTTTAAACCACATTGCGCAAATATTGACATACAATATTGTTAGCCAATAATGCGCCAATATTTTTGTGTTAATATTGTTGTAATATATATTTGGCCGATAAAGGCGAAAAAATATTGGAAAGTTATTATTTAGCCAATATTGGCTAATATTGACTGACATATTTGTACCCATGCGTATCTTTATCGAATATCAATAATAGCATTTTAAAGTCAACAAGTTTGTCAAATACATAATAATTAAAAGGGCAAGTTTTGCATATGATTAGCGTATGATGTAGTAGTTTATTTAGTAATCTTTAGACTTTATTAAATGGCTTTAATTTTTGATTTATTTTAAACTTATATAAACGCATATAAAAGAAAAATCATTAACCTTTAACGGAAAGCGTTAAAATACAACGGCCATGTTAACAAAGCAATTTTATTTTAATGCTTTATACAAACGTCAGAGTATAATATGTAGCAACTAGGGTTAGGATTATTGTAATTGTAATAAAAACAATAACAGTAACAACAATTATTGTTATTGTATTAACTTAATTTAGAAAACAATAACAATACTTATGATTTACAACTATTGTAATGGTGTAAATCATAAGTATTGTTATTGAAGGGGTGTCAGAATGGTAAATTGGGCAACTCTAAATAGTAAGGCTATCATCAGACGGGCAATATTTGGCGGCCATTTAGAACTTAGAAACACATAACAAGATAGGTGATGCGAAATCTAAATATGATCCGAAGGTGATCAAGATTAATACCGATTGCGTATTATATTATATTTTGAAGATCAACACCGCATTTGCTACTTTTTAATCAACATATGTAAAATAATGTTTCTACCCTATTTATACAATTTTAATCGGTTAAAAAGAGATAACTTGATTTTTTAATGATCATCATAAATGTGCTATATATGGCACACTCATGGTAATTTGTCACCACAACCACGCATAATTATAGGATCGGCATGTCTAAGTTACAAAAATAATTTTAACTTAAATTTCTTCTAAACAAAATATGTAAAAAATAAAATTTGCAATATATTTCAAATCCGTAAATAAAAAATAGCAAAAATAATAGCAAGTTCGTCAGAGATGAATATAAATACGTTAAAATACGTTAGCTTTTCTACTTTAATGTAAAGTAATACACTACAATAGTTATTGTAATTGTTTTCATCAAAACAATACAATAGTTATTGTAATTTTATTTCATTAAAACAATACAATACAATAGTTCTCGAATTTTATTGTATTGTTAGAAAAAAAAAACAATTCAATACTTATTGCAATTGTTTTTCATCACAGCAATACAATACAAAAATAAAATTTTTTAATTGTTTCTGTAATATTACAATACAATATTATTGTATTGTAATGTGTAATTGTATTTAATTTTTACAATTACAATTACAATAGTCCTAACCCTAGTAGCAACATCCTATTACGTTTGCAGACATCATTATGATTTTTTAATTTTAATAAAAACCCCGATTTTAAATGGAAATTTAAGATATATTAAGCAAAGAAAGAGAAGTGCTTATGATTCAGTTATACAGTTTGTCACGTTAATCATAAATATATATATATATACAGCTGCGGACAAAACTACGTGAACGATTGCAAATAGTTTTTTTTAATGAAATTTTCAATGTCTTAAAATAAGTTTATAGTTTAATACTATATATGGTTGGATAGAGCGTTTTTTGCTCTATAAGACTGTGTAAAGTGTATTCTCTAATAATTTGTTTAAACTTAAACATATCTAAATGTTCAAAAAGCATCAAATAATTTGCGCGACAAAACCACGTGAACGATTTATAAAAGCGTCATTTTTGATGCAAATTATATTATATTCACATCGAAATCAGTGCTTTTAAAAATCGTTCATGTGGTTTTGGTATTCTAAGAACTTACAATCATTTAAATTTCTCATAAATCATAAAAATTAAAAAAATTAAACTATAATGGTTCGTCAAACTGATTCAAAAATTGAAAGCTTGGTTTTGCGTTTGCGCAAAGAAGAAAAATGGTCCATTGGGCAAATTGCAGCTCATGTGAAGATGTCAAAAGGTGGAATACATAAAATTATACACCGAGAAAAGAGCAAAAAGATTGTTAAGAAAGGTGGTCGTCCACGTATTACGGATAAGCGGTAATATTCCTTTAATTTTATTTTTTTTAATATTTAATCTTAATAATATTAATGTTAATGTTAATTTTAATGTTTAACATTTTATTTTTTAGTACTGATCGAAAAATTGTGCGAAAATCTCTTGAGAATCCACATTTGACAGGCCCTGAAATTCGTCTGCAAACAGGCATGGAAAACGTAAGCACACGAACGATTCAAAGGCGTTTAAACGAAGGAGGTCTTTATGGGCGCAGACCTGCAAAGAAACCATTCCTTAAGCCCAGGCACGTCAAAGATCGCCTACAGTTCGCTAAAGATCACTTAAACTGGACGGTTGAAAATTGGAAAACAGTTTTGTGGTTGGATGAAAGTAAATTTAACATGGTTTGCAGCGACGGTCGAGGTTATGTTAGGCGTCCAGTAGGTAAAAGATTTGCAAAAGAGTATACAATAGGAACTGTAAAATTTGGGGGTGGCAATATAATGGTTTGGGGGTGTTTCTCCTGGGCTGGAATTGGTCCGTTGTACCGTGTAAACGGTATAATGGACCAACTACAGTACAGGGAGATATTATCTAATCAAATGTTGCCACACGCTTTAGAAAAAATGCCTCACAATTGGGTTTATCAACATGATAATGACCCTAAACATACAGCTTTGACTGTAAAAAATTGGCTCATAAATAATAGCATAACGGTTTTGAAGTGGCCTGCCCAATCTCCCGACTTAAATCCAATCGAAAATTTATGGATTGAAGTTGAGCGACGCTTGGGAGGTCGCAAATTTCAAAAACCGGATGAACTTTTTCGAGCCGTACAGTATGAATGGGAGGCATTACCAAAACAGTTACTAGAAACTCTTGTAGAATTTATGCCAAGACGGTGCAAGGCCGTTATCGATTCTAAAGGCTATGCAACTAAATATTAATGTTTGTTTTTTTTTAGAATCTGTTATTTGTTGATGTTAGTAAAATTATACTTTTACGTTTGTATAATCGTTCACGTGGTTTTGTCACGCAAAATATTTGATGCTTTTTGAACATTTAGATATGTTTAAGTTTAAACAAATTATTAGAGAATACACTTTACACAGTCTTATAGAGCAAAAAACGCTCTATCCAACCATATATAGTATTAAACTATAAACTTATTTTAAGACATTGAAAATTTCATTAAAAAAAACTATTTGCAATCGTTCACGTAGTTTTGTCCGCAGCTGTATATATATATATATATATATATATATATATATATATATATATATATATATATATATATATATATATATATATATATATATATATATATATATATATATATATATATATATATATATATATATATATATATATAACATTAAAAGTTAAAATTCAAATATATATATATATATATATATTTGAATTTTAACTTTTAATGTTGTAGCTGTTATATGTAACTTTTAATAATATAGATCAATATCTTTATTATGTCACAATCAAAGCAAGAACTTATTAATAAGAAGTTTGTGGTAGTTGCATTTCAAACAGAAGGAAGTAAATCTAAAGGCTGCTCTATGGATGTTATATGTTCTAGTTGGCTATTAAGCAACACAGAAGCATTTTATCCACATCATTTAAAGTCTGTGGCAAAATGCACAAATGCTGTTATTAACTTTGTTGCACCAAGTAGCAATTGGGGGAAATATGCAGTTCGTATACTTGGAGGATCAAGTATATTTAAGCAGATTATTTTCATAATTTTGTTATTGCTTTTTTTAAATACGAATAAATTACGTATGTACATTTTATAATATTTTTTTATGTTGTTTATATTTCTTTAAATTATTCTAGATGATTTTAACGTTGCCTCATCAATGATGGATAAACTATTGTATACCTCAAGTGTAGATATCAGTGATAGTGAGGCAAATTCAGCACGAAAAAAAATTAAAACTGATAAATCAGTTGTTTATGGTGCTGGGGTATGTGATGATGACAGTGATGAAGGAAGTTCTTTAGCTTCATTGTCACCAAAACAACCTGTTACAATAAATAAAATAAATTTACAAGCTAAATCAAAACTAAAATTAACCAAAAAACCTGTTTTAGTTGATAATGTCCACGATAGTTATCCTATCAGCTCAAATTTATTTTCACAAAAGTCATCCTTAAGTGCAACAACTTTATTGCCTAATATTAGACATCCACAAACAAGCTCAAATCAATCAAAGGTGTCAAATTTAGAATATGGAGAAAGCGAAAATCAATCCTATTTATTGGAAGACAGAAGATTTTTAAGTAATTGTATTTAAAAAATTTTTTAAACTTATGTATTTTTCTTTTAGTGTTATGAGAGTAATTTTTGGTAAAGTTCTTAACAATTATTATTTATTTAAAGCATTTGAAAAAAAGTGTTTGGATATGTTTGTTTCTATCCAATATGACATGAAAAAAATACTCAATCGTTTGGAACGAATTGACCCTTACAAAAAAACCCAGCGAACTTCCAGTGAAAGTTCACTGGAAATGTAAAAGATCACTGGAAATGTAAAAGATCACTGGAAATTCACCGAGTTCGCTGGGTTTTCCGCAAATTTTACGACTTCGCTGGAAGTTCACTGGAAGTTTAACGAAAAACGTCATTTTATTTCCAGTGATCTAAAACCTTAGTGGAAATTTAGCGCTGATTTTCAATAATCGAAAACGCGGCGGGTTTCATAATTCAATATTGATATAACTTTTGCTAGGGTTGGGAATACCGGGATCCCGGATACCGGGATCCCGGTATTTGGAACAATTTATAGTTGCCGAAATACCGGTATTAAAAAAGTCGAATACCGCTATTTCGGTATTCGAAATAATTTCACCATTCGAAATAATTTCACCATTCGGAAGCTCAAAAAGTTTAAAATTTTAATTGATCTTATTAATGGAAACAAAATTCATCGTACAAAAGTAAATGTGGGTATATATATACTAATATCATATATGATATTGGTTACTTTTAGTTAAATTAAAATATTATATAAAATTCCAAACGGTAAGTTAAATTATACATTATAAATTATACATTTTATTACCTTTTTGAAAATTTGTATTTTATACGGATATGAATATTCAAGACTTTGAGGAAAATTCCAAAGCAAATGATAAAAATTCACCATGGTTTCATTTTGTAAGAGAAAAAGCAGGACAGTGTGCTAAATGCAAATTGTGTAAGAAAATAATAAAAACACATGGAGGTTCTACAAGCGATCTTCATACTCATTTAAAAACAATTCATTAAGTCAATTTGTTAAAAAGAGATGTAGGTAGCCCCACTGTTTTAGGTTCTTCAGAAACTTTGCTGACATCGAAACCTTCAGTAACTATAAACAACTTTTTTAAAAGTGATAAAATGGATGATTCATTGCCAGCGATTTTAGCTAGGATGACTGCGTGTGATGGTTTATCATTCAACATTGTTTGCACATCATATGATATCAGAAAAGGCTTAACAGCCAGAGGCTTTTCTAACATACCAAAGGATCACAAAACAATTCACAAAATGGTATTGAATTATAGTAAAAATATACGAGACGAAGTAATTAAAGAATTATTAAGTAGAATTGCAAATGGAAACAGATTTTATCTAACTTTCGATGAATGGACATCGATAAGAAATAGACATTACATAAATATTAATGTCCACTCTGACAAAGAACTTTGGAATCTAGGATTAATTCATGCTTTTGGAACAATTCATGCAGAAAAATGTGTTGAGCTTGTCAACGATAGGTTAAGTGATTTTAAGCTTTCGATCAAGAATATTGAAGGTATTACCACTGATGGCGCTGCAGTTATGACAAAGGTAGGCAGGTTAATTGAAGCACACCAGCAGCTATGTTTAGCGCATGAAATTCAGTTGGCTGTTATCGGCGTACTCTATAAAAAACCTAATAATGAGTATAGTCTGTATAATGAAGAAAATTCCAACATTACATCAGTTCCTACACCCAGATTTGAAAAAGAGCAGAATTCCACTGATGATGATGAATTAATTGATGAAGAGTGGTTCGAAAAGTGGTCAAAATATTTCGTTCTTCGCCTACAAAAAATGACAAAGTCCTACAAAAATATGTAAAAGAAGAGTTTGGGAAAGAATTGTCTCTGGTTTTAGACTCAAAAACACGATGGAATAGTTTGGTGTCTATGTTAGAACGTTTTGTCAAATTAAAAAATTGCATCAAAAAGAGTCTAATAAATTTAAAATCACATATTTTTTTTTCAGATGCAGAGTTTGAAATGTTGTCAAATATCTTTTCAGTTTTACTTCCTATTAAGCTTACACTTGAAGCAATCTGCAGACAAGATGCAACTTTATTATCTGCAGATGCTGCTATTCAATTTATGATGAAATCAATAATTGGCCATCCATGTTCATTAAGCTATGAACTGAAAGCCGCTTTAAAAGTACGTGTTCTTGAAAGACGAACAGAAATTTCAAGTGTTTTGCAATATTTACACGATGCAGACTCCAATGAAAATCCGAGCGATGATGAAACCTATAGAGATTATGAATTATTTCTCATCATTACCAAAGCTGCAATCGCAAAAGTTATCATTTCACAGATACAACGTCTGGGTGTGGCCAACTTGCATTATGAAGCTGCACCTTAACCAATAACATCTACTTCAGCCAACAATATTATAGACACAAATATAATATTCAATGTTGATGATGATGAAGTTGATCAAAAAAATGAAATTTCTCTGACTTTAAAAGAAAAGTTGGAGATATCAATATCAAAAAGAATTTGCACCAGATTACCTGAGAGTGGAATCGACCGAAATAAAAAAGATCTCACACGCTCAATAAAAAAAGAAATGTCATTTTTTGAGACAAATGGCATAAGGGGAAAATACTTAACTTTAATATATAATTATTTGCTAAGTATTCAACCAACCAGTGTAGAATCAGAGAGAGCTTTTTCGGTAGCTGGATTAATCTGCACCAGAATTCGGTCTAGGATAGGAGATAATTCACTTAACAACCTATGTTTTCTGAGATCTTATATCAACAATCAACTGCAGAAAAAGTAGAACCTTAAAAATTTATGTTTTCTTCCTTTTCGTATGATTAATATATTACTAAGATTTTACTGAATTTTGTTTTTCTTTTTTTTATTCTTTAAATAAGTTAATATAGCTTTTTTTAATTGCCAAACCATTTTTTAATTATATTATTCATTCATTTGTGTTATTAAAGGAAATCTAATAATACCGGTTTAATACCGGAATCCCGGGATTATAAATTTTCAATACCGAAATACCGGTATTTGATTTTTGGTCCGGTATTCCAAACCCAAACTTTTGCTAACATAACTTTTTTGAAATTTGACAGATATAACATCTTGAAAACTTTTTTCCAATTTCTGTAATAAAGTAAACTTTGTTTTTTTATATCCACAGTTTCAGTTTCTATTATTTTAAGTTCTACTCAATTTCCAAAACCACAGGTATGTTGTTCAGTATGTTCATTTTTATTAACCCTTTTCCCGTTTGTGTTGCATATTTGCAACAAATGATTTGCTGATAATTTTTTTGGTTATAAAGTTTATCCACAACATTAGCAGTTTTGAAATATGTATTTTAGATCTTTCTATTTTTATTTTGACGCAATATAACCACAATAACATTTTCTTTTGAATAATGGCAGCTCAAAAGAGAAGTGCTATTTTTAGTAAGTTTTAGTTACTATCGTTAATGCTCATTTTTGAATATAGGAAAACCCATGCTGACGCTTAAAACTTTTTAATTGTTATGTGCTATGATTGAAGTTTTATATTAGTGTCATTATAAACTAAAACAAGCATAAGATATTGTTAGATTTACCTCCTAATTTATTTGTTGCAAATGTGCAACATTGTCGGATCAAGGTATAAAAAATGATCATTTTTTTTTACTATATGATTTCTCTGGTAGCTCCTACAAAAACTTGTAGAATTCGAAATTTTACTGTACAAGAAGCTGTTAATTACGTACTTGAACCAGATTCTAATTCTGAGTTATCAGACTTAGTGAAATCAGATGAATCAGGGAATGAGGCAGAACTTGAAATTGGCAATGTTGTTTTCAGTTCTGAAGAATCTGAGTGAGTCAGTTTTGATTACCATTGATTTGCTTTGAGAATTGATGTAAATTTACATTAATTTTTTTATCTTTAGGACTGAAGAAGAAGAAGAAGAAGAAGAAGAAAGTGGTTTTTCACCATTCAACATGACTTTAGGATCCGAAGAGTCATGGTATGTATCAATTTGAATAATGAATCTCATATTTAAAAAATTATATATATACATATTTCCAAAATGTGAGATTCTTTATTCAAATTGATAAATACAATGCCTCTTTAAATCCAAAAGTATATTTCAAGCAATATGTATAATATATATATATATATATATATATATTATACATATTACTTAAAATAAATTTTAGTGATTATGAGGATGATGTGATTCTGTGGAAAAGAAAGTCTGCAAAGAAGCCAGTCTATAAATGGAGGAAAACGCAACTACCAATATTTGATGCAGCGTTCCAAGGAGAGGAATTTTCTCTACCAGAACGCAATGACATGACACCATTTGAGTATTTTAAACTATTTTGGGATGATAGCATCACCCAGAATTTAGTTGAACAAACTAATCTCTATAGTGTCCAGGTAACAGGCACTAGTATAGCCACAAACTTAAAAGAGATTGAGCAATTCTTAGGTGTTCAGATGTTGATGTCATTAGTTCGCCTCCCTAGCTATGAATCGGTTTGGTCAACAGAACTTCGATGCGATGCTGTTGCTGATGTTATGAATTTAAAGCGTTATGAATGTCTTAGAAGGTTCTTGCATGCAGTGGACAATACTACAAAAAATAAATACTCTGGCAAATTGTTTAAGGTTAAACCTGTATTAGATGCTGTTCGTAATAACTGCATCAAAATTGAACAAGAGCAAGACCAATCGGTAGATGAGCAAATGATACCTGCAAAAACAAAACGCAGTGGGATATGTCAGTATATGCCCAAAAAAATCCACAAATGGGGTTTTAAAAATTTTGTTAGAGCAGGAAAGTCAGGCATAATATGCGACTTTTTCATCTACGCAGGTGCTACTAGTGCAGGTGGCCAAACTTGCGGTGCTGAGGATATAATACTTCGACTAGTTCAAGAAATGCCTAAACACAAAAACTTCCGTATATACTTTGACAACTGGTTTTCTACATTGCCATTAATTAATAAACTGAAAACTATGGGAATATTAGCTACAGGAACTTTCCGTAGTAATCGAATCGGAAAATGCCCACTTTTATCTGACATAGTATTGAAATCTCAAGGAAGAGGATCATGGGACTACCAAGTGGATCAGAATTCTGGGATACATTTAGTAAAATGGTTTGATAGCAAAGCCGTTATAGTTGGATCAACACATGCTGGTGTCGCAGGATCAACGAAAGTCAAATGGTTTGACAGCAAAAAGAAAGTATATGTTGATGTCAAAACTCCTGATATTGTTGTTGCATACAATGCGTCAATGGGAGGAGTAGATCTGGCAGACATGCTGATACCATTATACCGCACGAGAATAAACACTAAAAAACGGTGGTACTTAAAATTGATTTTTCACTGCATTGACATATCAAAGATAAATGCTTGGTTGTTATACCGAAGGCACTGTACTAAACTTCAAGTGCCTAAAAAAAAACAGCTGACTTTAAGAAGATTTATTTTACAGGTAGCAACAGCGTTGAAGCTCAAAGACAAAGATCCAGAAAAAAAAGTTGGTCGTCCCAAAAGAAGTTTCTCACCTTTAAAGACTCTCGGAAGAAAGCCATCAAACCCAAAACCAATTAGTGATATAAGATATGATGGATTCTGCCACTGGCCCGAAATCAAGGATAAAAGGGGGCGGTGCAGAATATGTAACATGACCTGTTCTTTTGCTTGTTCAAAATGTAAAATACAACTTTGTTTGAACAAGGATAGAAACTGCTTCAAAGACTTCCATGTACAATAAAATTAGATAATATATAACTATAGTAAGAAGAAATTATTTTAAAACTACAACGGTCTATTAAACATGCCTGAATTTACCCATATTACTATTATTATTATTTTTTTTTTTTTAAAAAAAAAGCGTTATTTTCAATACCTCTTTTCGGCAAAGTTGCATATATGCAACAAATCATAAAACAATAATAATTATCAAAAAGATTTATTTTGTGTTTTTTTCTAGCACATAATGCCATATTCTTACAAAAAATTCATTAAAAAAATTTTTTTAGTAGTTTGATCATAATGTGCCGGATAGAGGGTTAAAGCGAATACATATTCAACTTTATAATTTCACAAAAATTTATTATTATAAATTTCTTTATTGTAGATTATTGAACATAATAGATAATGATTGATTTATATTTACAAAATTTCAGAATGAAAAAAGTTTTCAAGAGATTTTATTATTGTTCCTAAATACTAGATTTTTTGATATCGATTCTTTTTCAAAGTATTTTTTTTTTCTAACAGTACGAGTACAACAGGCATCACTAGAAATTCTTATAAACATGATTTGGCTAACAATAAGTGTAAAAAAAAAACGACACATTTTTCTTACCCTTTAAATTTGTCCCATCTCAAAAGACATACCCCTAATATGAGATAAATCCACTATGTTGTCTTACACAGATTGAAAGTAAAATTTTAAACTTTTCATTCAAAATTTCAATAAATCGAGTTGAATGAATAACAACAACTCCCTCTATCTATTTCACTGTGATAGACAGACAGCGCTTTGTAAATAGTTTGAAAAAAATTTTTTTGATGAAGTTCTCTTCAAAACGGTGTAAATTTAAAAATTTTTTTACATTAAAATTCGATTTTCTAACATTCCTAAGTTCATAATTCTTTTGTTTTAACATTTGAATTTTCTTTGAATTTGTTTTCAACTGATTTGTTTCAGTTGAAGCACTTTTTATTTTGTGTAATATTTTCCCTAAACTTACATATATATATATATATATATATATATATATATATATATATATATATATATATATATATATATATACATACATACATACATACATACATACATACATACATACATACATACATACATACATACATACATACATACATACATACATACATACATACATACATACATACATACATACATACATACATACATACATACATACATACATACATACATACATATATATACACGTATATATCCGAATAATTTTAAATGTATTCTTAAAATAGAGGGCTCAATGTTCTTAAAAGAACATAGCAATAATAAATTAGTAAAAATCATTTATCAAACTTGTTTCATTTTACACTGTGTTTCATCAATTAAGACATCAGAAAATTTCATCAATTAAGACTCATCAGAAAATTTCATCAATTAAGACTCATCAGAAAATTTCATCAATTAAGACTCATCAGAATATATATTTTGTAAGTTTTATAATTTTCAAAAGAATATTAAATTTTCTGAATAATTATAAAATAAAATTATAAAATTTTATACCGCTTAAACACCTTCATTTAACATATATATGCATTTGATATTTATATATACATCATACACTTGATAAAAAAATTTTCATCAAATAAAAGTATAGTTTGTATTGTATGTACTAAAGAGCTAGCTGTTAAATAAGCATCATTGTTATTTAAGCACAATTAGGTTAAGTACAATAGTTTCTCTTGTTCTCTTTCTGATGTTAATCTTGTTTAACTAAAGTTTAATTTTGCCTGCTTGCCTCTTTTATTTTAGATGCCTAGAATTGGTCGCTACAAGAAATGGCAATCAGGCGAAGTAAATATTCCAAGAACAACACGTTGGAGGATGTCAAAAGTTAACTGTGCTCAACAACAGAATGAGAGCACCTCTGATGACAATGATTCTATTGACGATGAATTTATGGATCAATTATCTGACTTAGATGAACCAAAAAATGAAACAATCAATAATGAGTTTGATGAAAATGAAAGTTCAGAGAGTCCACCTCTGTATCCTGGCTCAAAGATAAATGTCTCTAATGCATGTTTATGCATAATGACTTTTGTTTTGCGCTTTAATTTGTCCTACGAAGCCTTAGAGGCGTTGTTAACTCTCTTAACTATTTTATTGCCACACAGTGTTTTGCCTACATCTAAATATTGGGTTGAGGAATAATTCATGAGCGTTTTTTTCAAATTTAAAAATGCACGCAGAAATAAAATGCATTGGCAAAATGTTTTATGTTGTTTGAAAGAGAATGTTTTGCTCTACAAGATAGTGTGTTTTGATTTGTTAGTTTTTTTTATTTTTGTGTATTTTCAGATCATTAAAATGGAATGTCAAGTGGACAAAACTGAGCATTTTCGACACCATTTGCTTTTTGCATTTAATCGAGGTGTTAAGGCCGCCGAAGCTGCTCGTGAGATTTGTGCTGTGTATGGAGAAGGAGCAATGTCTGAAAGTACCGCCCGCCGTTGGTTTTCGCGCTTCAAAAATGGGAATTTTGACCTCAAGGACGGATCACACACCGGTCGACCAATTGAGTTCGACGAAGAGCGATTGAATCAAATTCTTCGCGAAAATCCACGTCAAACGACCAGAGAATTGGCGGAGCAGATGGATTGTGATCAAAAAACTGTGGTGAACCACCTTCACTCAATGGGCAAGGTTCAGAAACTCGGCGCTTGGGTGCCACACACTTTGAGCGAAAACAACAAAAATCAACGTTCCACAATCGCCGCCGGTTTGCTCGCTCGTCATCGCTCAACACATGGTCACAAACAGCGTTTTCTTTACCGCATTGTCACTGGCGATGAAAAATGGTGCCTTTACGTCAATATGAAGCAGCGAAAAGAATGGCTCAGCCCCAAAAAACAAGCGACTCCGCGAGCAAAAAAAGACCTTCATCCTCGAAAGATCATGTTGTGTGTATGGTGGGATTGGGAAGGCATAATTCATTACGAACTGCTTGAGCGCAACCAAACAGTCAATGCGGAGCTCTACGTTCAACAACTGCACCGACTCAACGAAGCAATTCAGCAAAAAAGACCAAATAGGCGAAATGGCGTTCTTCTGCAACACGACAACGCCCGTCCTCACATCGCCAATATGACCAAAGCCGCGATTCAAGAACTGGAATGGGAAGTGCTGCCTCATCCTTCATACTCTCCAGACTTGGCGCCGTCAGATTTTCATCTGTTTCGATCGCTTTCGAACGCTTGGCGCCGTGTATCGTTCAATAATGACGTGGAATTGAGGGCTTGGTTGGACGAATTCTTTGAGTCAAGACCGGGAGATTTCTATCGCCGAGGCATCGAAAAACTTATTGAACGATGGGAGGAAGTCGTAAACAACAACGGAGAGTATATTATTGATTAAATCGTTGTAGTTTTTTTGTTTAAAATAAATTTGAAAAAAACGCTCATGAATTATTCCTCAACCCAATATTTGTTTTTGAAGTTTTTTAAGAAGGAAAAAGAGTTATATGAAAAAGTTTTTTTTTGTGATGTTTGTGAAGTTGCTTTAAGTCTTAATAAGCAGTGTACAAAATGTTTGAAATATTTTACATCATCCTATCTTCATAAGAAATGCAATTTTTTTCATATTTTAAACATAAACAAACAGCTTAAAAATACTTGCGATAACAATTGGACACATTTAGCAGATCTTGAAGAAAATGGGCAAGCAACAATTAGACTTGTTGTTAATACTGATGGAGTTCCCATTTTCAAATCATTAAAGTGGTCCTTGTGGCCTTTGCTAGCATCAATTCATAGTTTTCCATATTCATTGCAAATTACTAATATTTTGTTTTTTGGTCTCTGGTCGGGTTTTAAAAAACCAAATATACAATTATTTTTATCTCCTTTTGTTGATATTTTTACTAACCTATCCACTAATGGTATACTCTTATCTAATAATGTTCGTGTTTTTTTTCATGTATCTATTTTTTCATGTGATACAATTGCAAGAGCTCTGGTTTTTTGTCGCAGGCAATTTAATGGTTATAATGGTTGCCATTGGTGTTCTTCTAGAGGGGAAAGAGTTCCAAAAGGCAGGGGGTCTTGTATGACTTATCCATTTTCTGATGTTAATATAAATTGTAGAAGCAATACAGATTTTTTTTGTGTTAATGTGGTTGAAGGGTTTTTAGATATTTCACCATTAGTAAGATTGCCTAATTTCGATTGTGTAAATGGAACAGTTGTTGATAATCTGCACTGTATAGAGCTTGGTGTTATGAAAGCTATGTTTTCTTTCTGGTTTGATAGTTGTTATTCTGGTTCTATTTTTTCTATTCGTAGACACTGTACTGTTATAAATAATCGGTTATCTGTAATTAGTGTGCCAAGCAATATAAGGCGGACTCCACGATCATTAAGTTGCATAAAGCATTGAAAAGGTGTTGAGTTTTTTAATTTTTTAGTTTTTTATGGTCCTGTTATTTTATGTGATATTTTGCTTCCACAGTTTTTTGATCATTTTATTCTTTTATCTAATGTTGTTTTTATGTTAAATAATAAGGTATTATCTGAAAGTGTTGTTAATGAAGCCACATTATTAATTAATAGATTTGTTTACGAATTTCCTGGTTTGTATGGTAGAGAGAATATGTCTTATAATGTGCACCAATTACTTCATCTTCCCTCATGTGCTCGTCTATGGGGGCCTTTATTATCTTATTCTTGTCATCAGTTTGAAAATTTTAATGGCATTATTTTATCTCTTTTAAATGGTACTCAAAATATATCTACTCAAGTAATAGATCGATTTTCATATTTAACTACATGTAACATTCAAGCTTCTCATTCTAACATTATAGATGAAGATTGCATTGACTTTTTGGATGACATGTTATTTTCTTATAATTTTAATTTTAAAGGAGTTATTATTGGCTCAATTAAAGTCTTAGATAAAGGCTGTAATTATAATATTCCTTATTGTGAGAAACTGTTTTTTAAGCATTATTTAGGTAAGCATATTTTTGAAATTCAAAAATATTACAAAGTTTCTATTGCCAAAAACATTTACCATATTCGTCATAAGAATGTTCGTCATTGTGACTCACTTGTTAAACTTACTTGTGGATCATTTTGTAGTATTGAATATTTCTTTATTTTTGAGATGAATGTTTTTGCTTGTGTTAAATTTTTAAAAACAAGTCCGAAAGCAGCTAAGCATATTTTTATGTATACTTATGCAGAATGTCTATCTATAATTTTTGAAGAGCAAATTATACAAAAAGCTTTTTTGGTTGAAGATTGTGTTGTTAGTATTCCTGATTTATGCCCTTTTTAACTCTTCTATAATTATTCTTTGCATAATATTATTATTTTTATTATTATTGCTTCTTATCTTTGCATGATGATTTGTTTGCAACATTGAAATTGTTTTTTGTGAGCTGTTTACATAATTTTTTTTTGGTGAACTGTTCTTTTTTTGGTAAACTGCAATTTTTTTTTGTTAACTATAATTTTTTTTGGTGAACTGTAATTTTTTTTTGGTGAATTGTTATTTTTTTTAGGTGAACTGTTGCATTTTATATTTGTGATAAAAAATTACATGTAACCTTCAACAGTTTATGTTGGCTTGTCAATTTTGTAAAAACTTCTGGTTTAAAAATACTGTTTTTCTTTAGAATTGTTTTTTTATTTTATAAAGTTAATACTTACATTTTCTATAACTGGGTTACTGTTTTTTTTTTTTAGGGTTACCTAGGTCATTTTATTCACTTTCCTACACAGCAACAATTAGAGTGTTGTTATTTTTTATCTTTTTATTTTAATCTTGTAATTATTATTATTGTTTTAGTATATTTTTTTAGTATTAATTATTTTGATTACCGTATAATCTCTAATAGTAAGACCAGGTTTATGTTTCAGAGTCACCAATCAAATTTTTTTATTTTAAAGTAATTATCAATTTTTAAATATACATATGTTTTTGTTTTTATAATTTATCCTTGGTTTTTAAAGTTAATTATGTTTATACCTGTTATACTATTTTATGTTTGCTTACTATTTTACTGTTTATTTTATATATGTTTTTATATAATTATTATATAAGTCCTTTATATATTGTATCATTTTTTTTTAGCTCCGAAGTCCCAAACGGAAAAGAATACGTCAAGCACAATTTAAAAGACATACTTACGAACGAACTCACGAACTTAAAAGACATACTTACGAACTTTACTCACCAACTTAAAAGACATACTTACGAACTTTACTCACCAACTTAAAAGACATACTTACGAACGAACTCACCAATTTAAAAGACATACTTACGAACTTTACTCACCAACTTAAAAGACATACTTACGAACTTTACTCACGAACTTAAAAGACATACTTACGAACGAACTCACCAATTTAAAAGACATACTTACGAACTTTACTCACCAACTTAAAAGACATACTTACGAACGTTACTCACGAACTTAAAAGACATACTTACGAACGAACTCACCAATTTAAAAGACATACTTACGAACTTTACTCACCAACTTAAAAGACATACTTACGAACGTTACTCACGAACTTAAAAGACATACTTACGAACGAACTCACCAATTTAAAAGACATACTTACGAACTTTACTCACCAACTTAAAAGACATACTTACGAACTTTACTCACGAACTTAAAAGACATACCTACGAACGAACTCACCAATTTAAAAGACATACTTACGAACTTTACTCACCAACTTAAAAGACATACTTACGAACTTTACTCACCAACTTAAAAGACATACTTACGAACAAACTCACCAATTTAAAAGACATACTTACGAACTTTACTCACCAACTTAAAAGACATACTTACGAACGTTACTCACGAACTTAAAAGACATACTTACGAACGAACTCACCAATTTAAAAGACATACTTACGAACTTTACTCACCAACTTAAAAGACATACTTACGAACTTTACTCACGAACTTAAAAGACATACTTACGAACGAACTCACCAATTTAAAAGACATACTTACGAACTTTACTCACCAACTTAAAAGACATACTTACGAACTTTACTCACGAACTTAAAAGACATACTTACGAACGAACTCACCAATTTAAAAGACATACTTACGAACTTTACTCACCAACTTAAAAGACATACTTACGAACTTTACTCACGAACTTAAAAGACATACTTACGAACGAACTCACCAATTTAAAAGACATACTTACGAACTTTACTCACCAACTTAAAAGACATACTTACGAACTTTACTCACGAACTTAAAAGACATACTTACGAACGAACTCACCAATTTAAAAGACATACTTACGAACTTTACTCACCAACTTAAAAGACATATTTACGAACTTTACTCACGAACTTAAAAGACATACTTACGAACGAACTCACCAATTTAAAAGACATACTTACGAACTTTACTCACCAACTTAAAAGACATACTTACGAACGTTACTCACGAACTTAAAAGACATACTTACGAACGAACTCACCAATTTAAAAGACATACTTACGAACTTTACTCACCAACTTAAAAGACATACTTACGAACTTTACTCACGAACTTAAAAGACATACTTACGAACGAACTCACCAATTTAAAAGACATACTTACGAACTTTACTCACCAACTTAAAAGACATACTTACGAACTTTACTCACGAACTTAAAAGACATACTTACGAACGAACTCACCAATTTAAAAGACATACTTACGAACTTTACTCACCAACTTAAAAGACATACTTACGAACTTTACTCACGAACTTAAAAGACATACTTACGAACGAACTCACCAATTTAAAAGACATACTTACGAACTTTATTCACCAACTTAAAAGACATACTTACGAACTTTACTCACGAACTTAAAAGACATACTTACGAACGAACTCACCAATTTAAAAGACATACTTACGAACTTTACTCACCAACTTAAAAGACATACTTACGAACGTTACTTACGAACTTAAAAGACATACTTACGAACGAACTCACCAATTTAAAAGACATACTTACGAACGTTACTCACGAACTTAAAAGACATACTTACGAACTTTACTCACGAACTTAAAAGACATACTTACGAACTTTACTCACGAACTTAAAAGACATACTTACGAACGAACTCACCAATTTAAAAGACATACTTACGAACTTTACTCACCAACTTAAAAGACATACTTACGAACGTTACTTACGAACTTAAAAGACATACTTACGAACGAACTCACCAATTTAAAAGACATACTTACGAACGTTACTCACGAACTTAAAAGACATACTTACGAACTTTACTCACGAACTTAAAAGACATACTTACGAACGAACTCACCAATTTAAAAGACATACTTACGAACTTTACTCACCAACTTAAAAGACATACTTACGAACTTTACTCACGAACTTAAAAGACATACTTACGAACGAACTCACCAATTTAAAAGACATACTTACGAACTTTACTCACCAACTTAAAAGACATACTTACGAACGTTACTTACGAACTTAAAAGACATACTTACGAACGAACTCACCAATTTAAAAGACATACTTACGAACGTTACTCACGAACTTAAAAGACATACTTACGAACTTTACTCACGAACTTAAAAGACATACTTACGAACGAACTCACCAATTTAAAAGACATACTTACGAACTTTACTCACCAACTTAAAAGACATACTTACGAACTTTACTCACGAACTTAAAAGACATACTTACGAACGAACTCACCAATTTAAAAGACATACTTACGAACTTTACTCACCAACTTAAAAGACATACTTACGAACTCTACTCACGAACTTAAAAGACATACTTACGAACGAACTCACCAATTTAAAAGACATACTTACGAACTTTACTCACCAACTTAAAAGACATACTTACGAACTTTACTCACGAACTTAAAAGACATACTTACGAACGAACTCACCAATTTAAAAGACATACTTACGAACTTTACTCACCAACTTAAAAGACATACTTACGAACTTTACACACGAACTTAAAAGACATACTTACGAACGAACTCACCAATTTAAAAGACATACTTACGAACTTTATTCACCAACTTAAAAGACATACTTACGAACTTTACTCACGAACTTAAAAGACATACTTACGAACGAACTCACCAATTTAAAAGACATACTTACGAACTTTACTCACCAACTTAAAAGACATACTTACGAACGTTACTTACGAACTTAAAAGACATACTTACGAACGAACTCACCAATTTAAAAGACATACTTACGAACGTTACTCACGAACTTAAAAGACATACTTACGAACTTTACTCACGAACTTAAAAGACATACTTACGAACTTTACTCACGAACTTAAAAGACATACTTTCGAACGAACTCACCAATTTAAAAGACATACTTACGAACTTTACTCACCAACTTAAAAGACATACTTACGAACTTTACTCACGAACTTAAAAGACATACTTTCGAACGAACTCACCAATTTAAAAGACATACTTACGAACTTTACTCACCAACTTAAAAGACATACTTACGAACTTTACTCACGAACTTAAAAGACATACTTACGAACGAACTCACCAATTTAAAAGACATACTTACGAACTTTACTCACCAACTTAAAAGACATACTTACGAACGTTACTCACGAACTTAAAAGACATACTTACGAACGAACTCACCAATTTAAAAGACATACTTACGAACTTTACTCACCAACTTAAAAGACATACTTACGAACTTTACTCACGAACTTAAAAGACATACTTACGAACGAACTCACCAATTTAAAAGACATACTTACGAACTTTACTCACCAACTTAAAAGACATACTTACGAACTTTACTCACGAACTTAAAAGACATACTTACGAACGAACTCACCAATTTAAAAGACATACTTACGAACTTTACTCACCAACTTAAAAGACATACTTACGAACGTTACTCACGAACTTAAAAGACATACTTACGAACGAACTCACCAATTTAAAAGACATACTTACGAACTTTACTCACCAACTTAAAAGACATACTTACGAACTTTACTCACGAACTTAAAAGACATACTTACGAACGAACTCACCAATTTAAAAGACATACTTACGAACTTTACTCACCAACTTAAAAGACATACTTACGAACTTTACTCACGAACTTAAAAGACATACTTACGAACGAACTCACCAATTTAAAAGACATACTTACGAACTTTATTCACCAACTTAAAAGACATACTTACGAACGTTACTTACGAACTTAAAAGACATACTTACGAACGAACTCACCAATTTAAAAGACATACTTACGAACGTTACTCACGAACTTAAAAGACATACTTACGAACTTTACTCACGAACTTAAAAGACATACTTACGAACGAACTCACCAATTTAAAAGACATACTTACGAACTTTACTCACCAACTTAAAAGACATACTTACGAACGTTACTTACGAACTTAAAAGACATACTTACGAACGAACTCACCAATTTAAAAGACATACTTACGAACTTTACTCACCAACTTAAAAGACATACTTACGAACGTTACTTACGAACTTAAAAGACATACTTACGAACGAACTCACCAATTTAAAAGACATACTTACGAACGTTACTCACGAACTTAAAAGACATACTTACGAACTTTACTCACGAACTTAAAAGACATACTTACGAACGAACTCACCAATTTAAAAGACATACTTACGAACTTTACTCACCAACTTAAAAGACATACTTACGAACTTTACTCACGAACTTAAAAGACATACTTACGAACTTTACTCACGAACTTAAAAGACATACTTACGAACGAACTCACCAATTTAAAAGACATACTTACGAACTTTACTCACCAACTTAAAAGACATACTTACGAACGTTACTCACGAACTTAAAAGACATACTTACGAACGAACTCACCAATTTAAAAGACATACTTACGAACTTTGCTCACCAACTTAAAAGACATACTTACGAACTTTACTCACGAACTTAAAAGACATACTTACGAACGAACTCACCAATTTAAAAGACATACTTACGAACTTTACTCACCAACTTAAAAGACATACTTACGAACTTTACTCACGAACTTAAAAGACATACTTACGAACGAACTCACGAACTTAAAAGACATACTTACGAACGAACTCACCAATTTAAAAGACATACTTACGAACTTTACTCACCAACTTAAAAGACATACTTACGAACTTTACTCACGAACTTAAAAGACATACTTACGAACGAACTCACCAATTTAAAAGACATACTTACGAACTTTACTCACCAACTTAAAAGACATACTTACGAACTTTACTCACGAACTTAAAAGACATACTTACGAACGAACTCACCAATTTAAAAGACATACTTACGAACTTTACTCACCAACTTAAAAGACATACTTACGAACTTTACTCACGAACTTAAAAGACATACTTACGAACGAACTCACCAATTTAAAAGACATACTTACGAACTTTACTCACCAACTTAAAAGACATACTTACGAACGTTACTCACGAACTTAAAAGACATACTTACGAACGAACTCACCAATTTAAAAGACATACTTACGAACGTTACTCACGAACTTAAAAGACATACTTACGAACGAACTCACCAATTTAAAAGACATACTTACGAACGTTACTCACGAACTTAAAAGACATACTTACGAACGAACTCACCAATTTAAAAGACATACTTACGAACGTTACTCACGAACTTAAAAGACATACTTTCGAACGAACTCACCAATTTAAAAGACATACTTACGAACGTTACTCACGAACTTAAAAGACATACTTACGAACGAACTCACCAATTTAAAAGACATACTTACGAACGTTACTCACGAACTTAAAAGACATACTTACGAACGAACTCACCAATTTAAAAGACATACTTACGAACGTTACTCACGAACTTAAAAGACATACTTACGAACGTTACTCACGAACTTAAAAGACATACTTACGAACGAACTCACGAACTTACGATTTTCTTTTCTTTTTTTTGTTTTGATTACTTGTCTGTGGAGAACGAACCGCTAAACTCATGATTTTTTCGCCTCAAAATATACTAAAATATACTAATAAATAAAATTTAAAAAAGTTTAGATAAATTATCAGGAAAAATAAACAAATTGCATTTATTCGAAAACAAAAAATGTACGTACAGCCTTTTGGTTCTCGACTAATAAGATACACATTTTTTTTATTCAATTTTTTTTCAAAGTTTTTCAAACAAGTTCGTGTAAGCTTATGCAAAATGATTATGCTTTATTAAATTTTTTTGTAGATTATGTTTTATGATTTAAATCTCTATCAAAACAAAAAAATAAAAATACAACTGATTTTCTGTTTTGTTTGTTTAAATGGTTAAAATAGAAAAAAATTTGATTTATGAAAATTTGTATTCATACTTAAGGTAGTTTATTATTTATACATTGTATTTTTATTCTAAATATCGATATTTTTAAATAAATGTTATATTTAACTTTTTTTTTTCCTATGCTTAATTTGTCTTATTTCGCGCTTCACGGTTTTAAATATTTAAAATGTTTATGAGCGTTTTAAAAAAAATATATCTTAAAAAATGAAATTCCAGCGAATTCGCTAAACTTCCATTTTTTATATATAAACATGAAAGTTAACTTTCATAGCTAATTAGCTATGAATTCATAGCTAATTAGCTATAAAGCTTTTCTAGTGAACTTCCAGTGATCTTTAAAGATCACTGGAAGTTCACTGGGAGTTCACTGGGTTTTGGAACAAGATCACTGGAAGTTCGCTGGAAAAGATCACTGGAAGTTCGCTGGGTTTTGGAACAATTTTTCACTGGAAGTTTACTGGGTTTTTTTTGTAAGGGGAAACACAAGTTGCGTCAGTTAGTAACAATTCTGCAATTGGAGTGACAGTTAAGCCTGATATAAATCGGTGGAATCAGTTACCACTACTAACAGATGATGACCTTGTTTTGCTGGAGGAAACTCTCTGCAACAAAGGCATGTTGGAGTCACTGGTAAAATTATTGCATTTTTTTAATCAAGTTTTGAATTTAAATAACATAAAGTTTGAAGTAATAATAGTAAAACATCTGAAAAAGCATATTTAGATTTTAAATACGGTTTATTTTAAAAAAAGTAGAAATATAAATAAATCTAACTTATCACTGCCCTATTCCAAACCCTCAGTTGATAGAGGAGTGACTCCCTCCTATGTCTGTACTGAAACCCTAACAGTTCCCTATTGATATATCCCTAATAGTTCCCTATTGATATATATATATATATATATATATATATATATATATATATATATATATATATATATATATATATATATATATATATATATATATTATAACAGTAAAAGGTTTAACAGGTTTTTTCGATCTAATTATAGATTTTTTTAAATGAATATAATAGACAAATCGTTTGGCTTCTGTTGGTGGCATTAGTTGCAATCAAATGACAAGAGATGTTATGAGTTGTTTATTTTCAAAGTCTCTCAGTTTATTATATTCAGGACAAGGTCGAAAAGGAAAGAAATCTTTTGTAAAACTGAAACGTTATGGAGCTGTAATAGGTTATTGAAGTTTTTCTTTTTTTATTTATATATTATCTATTATATCTTGGTTGTGGAGTGTATTATAATTAGCTTGATTCTAAATAATGTAAAATCTTGATTCTAAATGATGTTAATCTCTATTTTGTATTAGAATGTACTTGAAATTAAACTTTAAAAGAAATTTTATGTTGACATGTTTTTGGCTTTGATAATGTAATAAAAAACTTTATGCTTGTTTGTAGCTGCTGTTATGAAACAGTTTCCTGATTCGACAGAAGCCAAAATCAAAATGAAAATTAGCAGTTTTCTAGCGCAAGCTGTAAATCGAGATGGAGGCAGAAAAAAACGTAGTATCTGCAAAAGCAGCGGCGATGAAGTTGAACTCGAGGCAAATGTGTTGGATACTCAACAGCCTAATGAAATTTAAGAAATGATACAAAATTATTTGTTTACTGTTTATTTGTCTTTCAGATTTTTTCTTCCTCTTACGAGCTATTTTAGAAACAGTATCAAAATTTTTAATATAATAATTGCGTCATATAAAAATTATTATTAAAATTTTATTGCATAATTTCTATGCTTTTTTAACTAAAAATAAAAAAGTTACTTTTATTATTAAAAAACTTTTACAAGTTTTTTAATAATAATTTTATATTTATATATATATATGTGTGTGTGTATATATATATATATATATATATATATATATATATATATATATATATATATATATATATATATATATATATATAAATATATGTAGGCACTACTCCACTTTCTCCCCCCCCCCCCCTAATTTTATGATTGATTCTGATAGAGAATTTTATGCTGATTAAGAATCGTATAAAAACATGGGTCTCAAAATCAACGGAAAGTGCTCTAATCTGATGTTGAAAGTACCAAAATATACCACAAATCGCTAATATTCGCCATCTTGAATTCACTAACTTTACGGTTGATATTGTTTTTAACCGCAAAACATTGCCAGCCTGGTTTTTACTATAAGGAATTTTTTCTGGTTTAATATAGATAGCGATTCCACGGCTCAACGAAAAACATCTGACGTTTGACAAAAAACACGAAATTTTCATGAACTTTACTCTCATATCTTTTTGTATGCTTAAGCAAACACCTTCAGGTTTTTTGAATCAATTAGTGTTACTCAACCTCTTTCCAGCCAAATATAGAAAGTACTATGGATTATATGGCTTCATTTAAATTTTATCCATATCTTAAGACCACTTTTAAGAAAAAAGCTTGAAGCGGGAACGTTTTTTTAAAACGAAGCTTTTGGAGGTTAGGATTCCTTAATACTAAAACACATCCAATTTTTATAAAATTTTCCGTATATGTTAAAAAAGGGATGAGGAATCTAATGGAATGTGGACACTTTTTAACTTTTATACATAAATTTTTAGTTCTTAGCGTTTCAAAACTTCAAGGTTAATTTTTTTTTTAAAAAAAGTTTTTTTTAAAAGTGTCCAGGTGGAAATTGCAAGTTTAGTCTTTCCTCTTTTTATAACAAGTATTTATTTATGTTTTCTTGAAGAATAGATTCTAAGGATTTGTATACAGAAATTATGTATATATATATCTATATTCCTTCGCATATTTTATGACGTTTTTTATTTTTATTTTCGCGACGTAAGAATCATTGTATATGTTTATTTGAATTATAAAAAAATCGTCTGGAATGGCTAATATAGACGCGTAAGTTCTTTCCAGAGCTATCAGGCAGACGATCGAGTTATAAAGTTATAAAACGTGTCGCTCTTGCGAAATTGCGATTCCTTCTTATGAAATTTAGTTTTATAACAGAATTTACGATTATTTTTTCGGTTATTTTTTTTTTTTATTATTAAAGAAAAAAATTAATTGGAAAGACAAACTTTCATAGAGTAATAAAAAAGGGCTTTCTTAATGTTCTTTGCAAAAAATGTTCTTAATAATTTTGTGTGGCTATGAAAATAGCCGTTTTTTGATTTACACAACCTTAGGCATGAATTATAATGTATGTTACGTTTGATGCACACAGGATGTCAAACAGGATATGCTGTTAAAACTTGATCCCAAAAGTGAAAAAACCGATGTTCAGAAAATCTCTGCATCCACATAAACTCGGATAAATAATCCGCTACCATTTCGCGATTAGTTGGCCCCATCATTGATTTGAATTTTGCTTTTGCTCGACACCACATAGCTTCCACGTGATTTGTTGTTACAACTGTCTGTGGATCTACAAAGTTGAGGGTGTGGTTAACGGTACCATGTAAATATGCTGGAGCTTGCAAATCATTATATGCTCTCCACATGTCACTCCAGACAATAGAGCCAGGAAGTATCCATTGATGTATGATAGGAATTAATGTTGCAGCATCGCGGTTCTGGACAGGAATCAAAAAGCCTTTCTTCGTTGCAGGTTCATACCCACCAAATATCCACTGCTGCGGGATTATTCTACCAACTTGATATTTTCTTCGACAAAAAGCAGATTCATCTATTTTAACAATGCACCCTGGAACGCCTATTGGATCAGGGTTATTGAGGAAATATGAGACGCAAATGTCTCTGCAAAATTGATTCCAATCAACAATGGTGCTGTCGTTTCCGATATTTAACTCTTGCCTTAAATCACTTATTGATAATCCCCGGCTCTTACCTGCACTTCTACTCCAAGCGTAAGTTAAGCCCAATATTTGCCACAATTGTAGGTGAGATTTCTCAAAGAAGCTGCCTTTTCTAATGTTGAAGGTTCTTTTGCAGCGCTTGACTGGACATCTCCAAATAACTTGATCAACTGACCCATTCTTTATTTGCTGTGTGCAGGGCACGTTACATACACTATAATTCATGCTTTCAGCGAGTAAACCATAAGTTCTGCACCAGTGAATTGTAGCTTCGATATCGTATTTGAATTTTGCTCCTATTTCTGTCAAAGAAAGTGAGTCAAAAGCGTCTATTGTTGGTCTTCGAAGAGCCATGATATGTAGATAAATGAAGAAGCAGAAAAACTATTCTGAAGCACTCCTTTTTATATGACAAACATAATGAAAATGAATTCACGGGGGGTTAACTTGAAGTTTTAAAAGAAAGTCAATAGTTTTAAAGAATTATTTTTATAATAAAAAAATTTTTATCTTGTTTTAAAGTGAATTGTAGAATATAATCAATGAAAGAATTTTTCAACTTATTTGACAAAAGTTTTAAAAGACACTCAAGCTAACAAACTAAGAATCCAGTTGAAGCAAATTGACGCGATAAGAGTAAATGCCATTGAATTTCATTACCTGCTAAGAGAAAAAAAATGCGGTCAATACACCTGATTATGAACTTAACGCACCGGTTATATACATATATATATATATATATATATATATATATATATATATATATATATATATATATATATATATATATATATATATATATATATATGTATATATATATATATATACATATACATATATATATATATATGTATATGTATATATATATATATATATATATATATATATATATGTATATATGTATATACAATATACACATATACATACAACCCTTCGAATTAGAAAAACTAAGGTTGGCAATAACTGCTGATTCTTGCTTTTTCTAATTTGAAGTTCATAATTTGCCTGTTTTAGGTTGGTGTCAGATCAGCTAAAACAGTTTTTAATAAAAGTTTAATTTTTTTATATTTCTTTATAAATAATTAAGAGAGAACAAGTTTTGTTGTTATTGTTAATGTTTTGCAATATTCATGCGTTAGTGAAGGAGGGGAGGGGGTCTTAATTTTGTAATAAATACTGTGTATGTACGCAGAGGGGGTAGTTAAAAGCATTCAAGAGCGTGCAAAAGGGGTGTCCTAAATAATTGGTTTTACTGTGTATGTATTATATGGATGGCCCCTAATCTAAATTACATTATGAAATTTTTCTATTTTTTTATTGTTTAGATAATGCTTAAACAAAAAAAAACCAATCGATATGCAGCTCGATCAAACTTTATCAGAAGAAATGTTAAGAAGCATTTAGAAGAATTAGAAACTCCAAATAGTAGCTTGCAAATAAAATTGCAAGACTTACAACAAAATGAAAGTTTATCTTGCACTAGCAGCATTGAGAGTAAGCATACATAGTATATTTGCTAATTCTCACATTAACAGTGAAAAGTTATTTTAGTATAATATATAACGATTTTTATATTTTATATATCAAATTATTTAGAATATTTGGTAGACGAGAGCGAAGTTACAGATTTTGAAATTGTAGATGATCGATGTAAAAACGAAGCGATTGGTTTTGAGGGAGATACAAATAATGTTAAATTTACTAATGGTTCTTTCTATCAATTGAGTTCATCTGATGAGAATGATGGCAATGACTATTACCCATCTTGTTCGAGTGAAGGTGGTGCAAACGAGTATAATAAAAGTTTACAGGATTTGCTTGCAACTTGGTCTGTAAAATATAACATAAGACATACTGCTTTATCTGATTTATTAGTAATATTAGGTCGATATCATTCCTTACCAAAAGATGCAAGAACTGTTTTAAAAACTAAGAAGCTTGCTGATATAATCCCAATGTATGATATCCACAACAATTGCGGTGAATATGTTTATTTAGGACTTGAAAAACAATTAATAAAATTATTGGAAAGTGCAAATAAAGTAACAACTTGTGGAGACTGTTGTTTGAAACTTCAGTTTAGCATTGATGGATTGCCACTATTTAAAAGTTCCGCAAAGCAATTTTGGCCAATACTTTGTTTAGTAAATTATGATGGAACTATCTATAAACCTTTTGTAGTTAGTTTGTTTTGTGGAAATAGTAAACCAATAACAGCGGAAGTTTTTTTATCTGATTTCGTTGCGGAGGTTAAAAAACTTAAGGATCATGGATTTGTAGCAGCAGGTTCCTTTTTTACCATAGCTGTGAATGCTTTTATATGTGATGCACCTGCTCGGGCATTTTTTAAAGGTATAACAAGTCACAATGGCTATTATGGATGCGAAAGGTGTATTCAGGTTGGAGAATATGTTGAAAGAAGAGTTACATTTCCAGAGTTTAATGCAGAAAAGCGAACAGATACCTCATTTATTAATCGTCAACAAAAACAGCATCATCAAAAGAATATTATATCATCACTTCTGGAGCTTAATATTGGACATGTTTCTCAATTTCCTTTGGAATATATGCATCTTGTATGCCTTGGTGCGACTCGAAAATTATTATTGTATTGGCTTCGTGGCTTACGAAATGTTAAAATAAGCGTAGGAAATGCTGATACTATATCTAATAATATGATTAGCTTGGTAAATTGTATTCCTTGTGAGTTTTCCAGAAAACCAAGGTCTCTCAAAGAAACAAGTAGATGGAAAGCCACTGAATTTAGACTTTTTTTATGTTATGTTGGTCCGGTTGTTTTAAGAAACCACTTACCATCGAATATATACCATCATTTTATGCTTTTAAATGTTGCTATTTCAATACTAGCAAATCCAGATACTTCTAATAATTATTGTAATTATGCTGAAAAAGTTACACTATGCATAGTCTTATTCATATATGTGATGATGTTAGGCTTTTTGGTGCTCTTGATAATTTTAGTGCATTCCCATTTGAAAACATGCTTGGTTCACTGAAAAAAATGGTAAGAACTGGCCGATTTCCACTCAGACAATTGTGTCAGCGTTTATCTGAGCAAAGTTTTGTTTTTTCAGATGTACCGCCATCATTAAAATCTTCATTGTGTAAAACTCACCACCAAGGTCCAACCCTTACCTTTACAGGAATACAGTATAAACAACTTAATTTTGCTGGTTGTTTTTTTTCCATTGAGAAAGCAAACAGATGTGCTATACTAAATGATGGAAAAGTTACCGTAATTTGCAATATTATTGACTCAGAGCATGATGGAATAATTATCATTTGTCGCATTTTTAAAATAAAGAAAAATTTTTACAGCTATCCATGTGAGTCATCAAAACTTAATGTTTTCAAAGTTGATCAGTTGTCAAAACAATATTCATATTTTCCGTTATCGTCAATCTTTAAAAAATGCTTATTGCTGCAGAGAAAAAATTATTTTATAGCTTTTCCTTTTCTTCATTGTTTAAAGTTTATATAAGATTTTTTTAACATTTATATATAAAGATTTTGTTGTAATGTATTTAAAAAAATAATACATTATTATGCTTTAAGATGACTTATTAACTAATTTGTGTACAAATAAGTAGTTTTCATATATTTGATATACTTTTATACCTTAAGTATTTTGTACATAAACTTGATGAAATATATATAAAATACAAAAAAATGAATATAAGAACTAAGTATATATTATAATATAAATTACTATGTATTACAATATAACATATAAGTTAGTAAAAATAGCATAACAGCAAATATATATTAATTGTAATATCTAATTATAATATATTATAATTATATATATCACAATATATTATAATACGATTATAATTATATATTAATATATTATTTATAATATATCAACAAGTTAATGGTTATATATTAGTATTAATTATAATTAATTTGTTGATTAAAATTATGGCACTATATATATAGTGTCATATTTATATATTTAATTTATATCACACTATAGTGTCATATTTAATATATTGATTCAATTTTGAGATTTTGTATTTTCCATTTTAACATTATTAACCAACAAAATAATTATAACTAATACTAATATATTAGCTGTTGTTCTATTTTTACGAATTAAAACTATAAATAGTGCCATTATTAAATATTTCTACAAATCAAATCAGTTTTTTTGGCAATATGGTCTGATATGTTATCCGAATGTTTTTGCAATATTTGTCACGATATTGGACCAATATATAAATATAATATTAGGTAAATATTGCTAAATGTAAACATTTTATATTGGGCCAATATTGTTGCCAACTTTGCGCCGATATTGCTAATAATATTGGACCAATATTGTAAAATAATATTGAACCAATATTGGCAACAATATTTGGCCAATATATAAATCTAATATTGGGCAAATATTGCTAAATGTAAACATTTTATATTGGTCCAATATTGTTGCCAATATTGCGCCAACATTGCTAACAATATTGCGCCAATATTGTTTGCTACTTGGGTATTATATCTATAGATAAAAAGTAACTATAAATTATAAAATTATTTGAATAATGTATGTAACATTAATATTCATCATAAAAAAATTTCTCATCTCAAAAGTTGCGAATAATATTATTTAATAATTTTTGAGAATCATTGAATTGAAACAAATTATATTTACTAATATTAGCTATGATACATAGATTAGAATTATAATAGTTATCAATGTTATAATAGTGATACAAAACATATTTAGTTGCATTAATACATTTATATATTTAGCCTCAAAATCAAAGTTTAAAAGGAAATGAGCTTGAAAAAGTGGGCGGCAGAGAGGGTAAAAACTTTAAAAGAAGGGCGGGGGGGGGTCAAACTTCATAATTTTCCAAAAATCTTCCTATTTTCACTTTTAATGGACAAAACTAAACACAAAACTAAAGGAAAAAAAATTTTTTTTTTTTGGGACACCCTATATACAGTGGTGGCCAAAAGTCTTGGAACAAAACATTTAACGACCAAAAAAATTTATTTTTGATCTAAAGTATAAATTTTGAAGGTTTGAGGTATATTTTTAAAGAAAATGTTGTTTAAAAAAATACTTAGAACTTTTTTATTTTTTTATTTATTTTACTTAAAATATTTACTGTAACATAAAATATGTTGTTCCAAGACTTTTGGCCACCACTGATATATATATATATATATATATATATATATATATATATATATATATATTGATTGGTTATGTATTATATCAAAATAATACAAAGCTCTTGTGCGTAAAAGAGTGCTCAATATTATAATAATAGAGCAATATATATATATATCTGTTATTTAAATGGAGAAAAACAACATTTTAATAGTACTTAAAGTTTCGTGCCTTACGGCAATCATCAGCTATTAATTACAAATCAAAAACGTAAAAAACCGTTTAAAAACGAATCAAATTTACGGTAGAACGAATTCTGACGTAATGAGCAAAAAGACGCAATCATTTAGTCTTCAGTATCAAAAGAGGATAAAAGGAACTTGTTAGCATGTCGACATTTAGATAATATTTCGCTTCTTTTGTTGAGTAGGTTGTTTTCTTTATGCGATAAAATTTCAAACTTCTCGTGAAGGCAAAGGTTACAGGTCTTGGTTTCAGGGTTGGAAGGTTTGCATCGCTTTACAATTCTCCACTTTATTATAGGTGTGATGGCTTTTTCTTTTAATTTCCAAATTTCCTTTGAAAGTTCTGTATCATTCTTATACCTGACCGTATTAAAAGATTTTACATGGTTAGCATATCTTAGCTTAAATGGTGTCTCGCTAATGCCAAAATAAACTTTTTCTTTGAGTTCAAGATTTTCGGAACTCACGATAGCTTTATAAACGATGTTGCTTAATAAACATTGATTGTTTAAAGGGCAAGTAGTTTTGTTAGTACAGTTGCAAGTGTTTTTTGGTATGCTTTTTTGGTCTTGTAAAATTTTGTGGTTATGCGAATTAATGATGGATTTTACGTTTCGCATACAGCTATAACTTACCTTGATCGAATTTCTATTAAAAATTTTGTGCAATCTATGATTTACTGGGAAGTGAAGGTCAACCAATGCAAGTAAACGGTTTCCTATTTTTGTTTCCACGTTTTTACTGAATGGAGGGTTAAACCATATAATGTTTCGCTTGCGTTTTGTATTTTTAGTCGTGGCAACTTGATGTTGATAATTGAGTTTACATTTATAGCCTGCTTTATTTAAAGCCTCTTCGTAAGGTGGAGTAGCATTTTTAAAAATAAGTTCGTTTGATGAAGTTGAAGATAATCTTAGTTCAACAGTGCGAGGTAGTCTTTTGATAACACTTGGTGGATGGTTGGAATCACAGTTGACGTAACTCAGTTCGTTATCACATTTCGAGTAAGGTCGAAAAGAATTATCATTAAGATCAAGTGTCACATCAAGATAATTTACGATTTTCATATTGCATTTGATGGAAATAAGAAAGTCTAATAAAGTCTTATAGCTGTATGCGAAACGTAAAATCCATCATTAATTCGCATAACCACAAAATTTTACAAGACCAAAAAAGCATACCAAAAAACACTTGCAACTGTACTAACAAAACTACTTGCCCTTTAAACAATCAATGTTTATTAAGCAACATCGTTTATAAAGCTATCGTGAGTTCCGAAAATCTTGAACTCAAAGAAAAAGTTTATTTTGGCATTAGCGAGACACCATTTAAGCTAAGATATGCTAACCATGTAAAATCTTTTAATACGGTCAGGTATAAGAATGATACAGAACTTTCAAAGGAAATTTGGAAATTAAAAGAAAAAGCCATCACACCTATAATAAAGTGGAGAATTGTAAAGCGATGCAAACCTTCCAACCCTGAAACCAAGACCTGTAACCTTTGCCTTCACGAGAAGTTTGAAATTTTATCGCATAAAGAAAACAACCTACTCAACAAAAGAAGCGAAATATTATCTAAATGTCGACATGCTAACAAGTTCCTTTTATCCTCTTTTGATACTGAAGACTAAATGATTGCGTCTTTTTGCTCATTACGTCAGAATTCGTTCTACCGTAAATTTGATTCGTTTTTAAACGGTTTTTTACGTTTTTGATTTGTAATTAATAGCTGATGATTGCCGTAAGGCACGAAACTTTAAGTACTATTAAAATGTTGTTTTTCTCCATTTAAATAACAGATATATATATATATATATATATATATATATATATATATATATATATATATATATATATATATATATATATATATACACTGTGACCATTTTCTATAGGCGCATGTGGATTATGTCTTAAAAATGTACTTAACTTTATTTTTATAGAGCATTGCAATAAATTATAAATAAAATATCAAAAAGTAATGAAAATTATCAAAAATTAATATCAAATTTGAAAATAGGTCAACCATAAATGAATTAAATTCAAAAGATAGCTGACTATTTTCTATAGACGCTGTTCACTTTTTTTAACAAAACTATCCAAAAAAAATGTTTTTGTCACATTTTTAGTACTCGATTGGACCTCCTTTGCGCTCAATTACTTGATAAATTCGTTTTGGTATACTTCCCACCAAGTTTTCCAGCACTTTTGGCTCCATATCCTCCCAGCATTCTGATACCGCTTCTTTTAGCTCTGCCACAGAGTTATATTGCTTCTGGTCAGCATAGATACGTCTTACAATTATTCCCCAGATATTTTCAACAGGATTCAAATCTGGACTGCGAGCAGGCCACCACATTTGCTCGATTTTTTTAGCTTCAAACCAAGCTTTAGTCTCGTTACTTGTGTGAATGCTGGCGTTATCTTGTTGAAAAACAAACTTTATGCTTCGATATTTGTTTTGAAATGGAATCAAACATAATTTTAGCACATCAATGTATTCAGAACTTTTCATTTTGGAAGATGTAAATGCTAAATTTAACTTTCCTGTTGCACAAAACCCAAGCCAAACCATCAAAGATCCACCACCAAAATTCCTTGTCGAAAAATATTTGGGTTCTCTCCTCAAATCACGCCAGTAGCCACTAAAACCATCAGGCCCATCAAGATTAAACTTTTTCTCGTCCGAAAAAATCACCTGGTATTGAAAACAAAAATATTCAGCTATTTAGACATTTCACGTATTTATGAGAATTTAATCTAAAATTTCTTACTTGTTCCCAATCGCGTGCCATGTTTTCGCGGGCGAATTCCATCCGTTTCTGTTTGTGAACAGGCTTCAAATTTGGTGCTTTATTCATTTTTGATCTTACAATGTGTGGGCTGTCTTTGAGAACTTTCCTAATCGTCTCCTTGCAAACATTTAAACCCAAATCTGACTTAATTGTTTTCAAACTTTTTCATGAATTTGATGCGAGTCGAACAATCCTGCGTTTTTCACGGTCTGAAACCTTAGATTTCTTTGGTTTCCTCTTGATTGTTGCATAATCTGTTGGATTTTTCAAGAAATTACGGATAACGTGATCTGACCTCTTCAATCTTCTAGCAATTTCTCGATTTGGAACTTTTTCTCGATGATAAGCCAATATTTGACCTTTTTCAATATTGGTAAGGACCTTTCCATTCGGCATTTGGTTAAGTTCAACTTAATTTCGACTCACAAAATAAAAAATACTACAGAATATAAGAAATTTGCGACAAAACTCGTAAACATTTTAGTGCGTCTATAGAAAATTGCCACGTGAATATTAAAAATTTAACTATTTTAATACAATCAAGATAGTTAATAATTAAATGTATAATGGATCATTGTTTTCTTACATATACTTATTCAAAAGAACCATTAGAACAATTTTATTACCACTGTAACACTGTAAATCCGCTAAATTTTACATGCGTCTATAGAAAATGGTCGCAGTGTATATATATATAAACCTTCATATGCGAAAAAATTCAAAAAGCTTGATAAAAAGATAAAGAACTGCAAGAAAATAGGGAAAGTTTCGTGAGACCTTAAAAAACGTTCAAAAAACGTTTTTAGGAAAACGTCCGGTTACCGTTTCATATGAATGTTCAAAAAACCATTAAAAAACGTTCAAAAAACGTTTTTAGGATAACGCCCGGTCACCATTTCATATGAACGTTCAAAAAACAATTTAAAAAACATTCAAAAAACGTTTTTAGGAAAACGTCCGGTCACCGTTTCATATGAACGTTCAAAAAACTATTAAAAACGTTTTCACGGGACCTTTAAAAAACGTCTACAAAACGTTCTTGTGCCCATTGGGTATCATTATAATGATAAACTTTTGCTTTCTTAAATTATATTTATGAACTTTTGTAATGAGAACCGATGTTTTAATTACGAAAGTAAATAAGCTATAACCTCTAGGTAATATATCTTACGTTTGAAGCTAATTCTTTTACACATTGAAGTTAATTAGGTTACGTTTGAAAATAGTGTTAAACCATTACATTTGGACGGTGGAAGCTCCTAAAATAAACGTTTCCAATTAACAGTCAAAAACCGTTTTTTTGAACGTTTATTAAAAACCGTCCCATCACCTTTTCCTTTGGACAAAAAAAGCTCTGAAAATAAAAGTTTCCAATACACGTCTTAAAAACGCTTTTTGAACTTTACTGTGTTTACTGGGTATGAACAAACATTTAGAATGATTTTGAAATGTAAAATATCAATGATAATCGAACCATAAAGGCCAGAATTTTTTTTTTACGGTAATAAGTGATTGTAGCAAACCCTATTCCACCTCTAATAGCCCTCCTTTACGGTATAATTCGTAGAGACCCTTTTCATTTTTTTTTGTTTTTGTTTTTGTTTTATATTAAGCTAGATCCAAATTCATCGGCAGATTTCAAATTACGTCAAAAAATTTTTTTCGTTTAAAAATTAAGACCATTTAAAGTTATTTCAGGGGGGTAATTGGAGGAAATTTTAAGCTTTGCATGGTTATAAATGTTAAAGGAAATGAGGTTTTTTGATGAAATTTGAAATCTGTCGATAAATGTTGATCTAGTTTATGATAGAACAAAAAAAATTTTATGATTAAAGGAGACGCAGTTCTAGGAAGGGGGTAAAGTTAGAGTTCGGGAAGGGGTTGGTTTAGCTCCAATTACCCTAACTTTTTGCAAGTTATCCTCGTTTGACACCAGTATCAACATGCTAGAAATTTGAGTATGCCCCATGCCACTTAGTTACCTATCTTGAACAACAAAATTCCAGGGCACTCCCCTAAAATGTTATTTCTCCCCAGGCCCCCACTAAAAAAAGTTATCTTACATTTTTTGAATTAGGAAATGTTTTCTGATGTAATCAAAAATTTCTGAGGACGTGTTGCAGGGTCTTAGATCATGTTCCTATGCACCTTGTGGACGGAGAAATTAATAATAAAATATAATTTTTTATCGCCAAAACTCATATACACTATTGACATAAAAATTACGATAAGTAATCTAAAAATAAAAACTTACAATAAAACAAGATAACAAACGTTCTTTGAAAAAACTTTTGTGTTAGCGTTTAAATACTTGGACACTTAAGAAAGAATTTAAAAAAACTTAGAAATATAAAAAAAAATTGAAGGTTTAGAAACATTCAGGGTATTTTCACTGCTACAATATTATCACTTATGAAGCAAATTTTCTAAAGACATTAAATAAGAAAGCGTTAATTAAAAATGTTAAAACTTTAAAAATAAAAGCAACAAAAAAATCGGTGTGCCGTACTTAAATAGACAAAAAAAATTGACAACTTGGAACAAACTCCGACAGCTTTTCCTTATAACAGAAATTGTCAATATTTTTGTCTATCGGAAACAATCTCGACAGTTTTTGAAGCGACAGGATTGAAATAGACAAATCTCTTTAATTTTAAAAGAGAACTTCGAGTTTGGAAAACCCGTTAAGATTAGGGTTTAACAAAACCTGTAGCTTTTATAAAAAAAAAAACAAAAACAAAAAAACAAAAAAAACAAACAAAAAAAAAACAAACAAAAAAACAAAAAAAAAGAAAAGAAAAAACAAATAATAGTGAATCAAGAAAAGCTCGATAAAATAGAACAAATTGAGGCAAGACTTTTATTAAGGTCTACAGAGTTTTTTTAACTTTCATTTAGTTTTTTTATAAAGTAGTTTATCGATTAAAAGTGTTGAGGCGAACAGAAGAACAATTGCCGAGGTTAATTCAGCGCTTTTTTGTCAAAATCATTCCAGAATTTTATAATCGAACCTATTCCAAATTTTAAAAATCGATCTCATTCTAGGTCACCCAAAAAATGATCAACCTTGAAAAACAATTCTAAGAACAAGTCTCGTAAATATAGATTGCAATATAATTATTCATTGTTATACTCTTTTCAAACAGTTATAGTTTTTATGGAAAACGAAATATAATACAATTAGAATGTTAGGCCATTGCTCCAGAGTTCGGAATATTTTGTGATGCAACTAATAAAGGCGTGTTCTCATCTTCTGCTGTTTCCCCATCTTCGATAGGTACAGAGCTAGCATTAATACCAACAAGAGTATTGTTACGTGTTCGTTTCGAGGTAGCTTCTACGGACTGCTTACATACAGGACAGAGTTTTTTACCTGACGTCAACCATGGATCCACGCATTTACAATGATACGCTAAGAAACAATACATATTGAGTCATGCGATGACCATCGTTCATCGTTACTACTCATTATCATCGTACACGATGACAAGACGAGAAAAGAATGACCCTCTTTATCGTCATCGCAATGACGATAAGTATCCATAGAAAACTTCGGTTTTTAACAGCAACCCTTAAAAAAAAATCTCTTGCCGACGCGAGTGATTTACGATAGTGATAACACACAGTGTACTTAGAGTTATTTTTTTTTGGGAAAAAAATCATAGCTCAACTTATTTATGAAAGAATCTTACAAAAATTTGTATTTAAGCATTTGTTAGAGCAATGAGTTTAATTTTGAAGTAAAATGAAGGATTTGGGCATCAAATGTGTGGACACCTGGTGCTTAGATGTATAAAATGGGTTTATGATGGTGCTTGGGTGTATAAAATGGGTTTATGATAAGTTAATGTGCCTATTTCATATTTGTAATATTTAATTGTTTGAAAGACCTCACATATTTGTTCCAACTTTCCCCACTTTGTTCGGAAAACTAGCAATAGGTTTGCCGTCTGTGAGTACAATTCCCTTAAATGGGGGCACGTTTGGTGTAAGATTGGAATTACCATTCCCCTACTGAAGTGTTTTTTGTAAAAGATCATTAGGTCATAATCTACATTCTTCACTTAGGTAACATTCATCCTTTTATTTACACCAACATGCTGAGTCAGGCTGATTAGAACATTAAACTTTGGATAGCAAACAGTTGAAATTTTCTCTATCCTCAGTATTTGGAAAACAGCGCAGATATTCTCTCTCTCTTTACTATTGAAAAAACTCCCACCGGACCATTGCTTGTATATCTCCACTGGGAATTTAGAAGAATTTCTGTTGTTATTAACAGCTTCTTTAATTAGTACCTTAGCCTGCTTAAGGATTAGTTTAGACCAAGATTGAGAAGCAACCGACTGTTATATCTTCAAACAAGTGATTTCTCCATTTTCCGATTTTTTGTAAATATTGGAAAGTGGAGAACTACTGCTTTACAACGTATGGAAAATAAAAATTAAAATCAAACATTAATAATCGTGATATATGGAAAATCATATAAAAAATTATCATCGCTAGACCCTAATATAACAATTCGTTTAAGAGTTTCGTATAAAATATTTTTTAAAATGTATACTTTAAACTGTCTTCGATATAAAAAAAACAATGAAAACCTACCATGACTGCAAGGTAGTATTCTAATTTTATCGTTTTGCACATATTCTTCTATACATATCGCACAAACGTCGAATTCGTCACCTTTTATATATAAATTGCAGTGAATTAGCCGAAAGAAAAAAAATAATCCGTTTCGGGGAAAACGTCTTTCCCAGAGGTACCGGTCCGGTGAAAATTGACCGAAAAACCCTTGAAATTTCCAGACATGAATAGATTTACAAACAAAAACAACTCTCTAAAAAAGTACCTTTTTTGAATTTTCGAGTAGGTATTTTCTTTAAATTAGCTGGAGATAAACGAGAACGACGAAGACGCAACCAATAACGCACATATCTCCCGATCTAAAACATCAAAATCAATAAAAAAAGAGCATTAAGTGAAATAATTCCTTAAGAAATCTTAATGAGAACTTAAACAGAACAAATGGCAATATTTCGTTTAAAATAATCATAGATAGTCAGTTACTTCTAAACTTAAAAGAATAACAAAGTTTTTTAAAAAAAAAAAAAAAAAAAAAAAAAAAAAAACCTACAGTGAATGTCAACATAAAGAAAAAGCAAACTCCAACAACAATAGCGAACGGCACCAAATAAAGCTGCAATGGTATTTGTGGATTAGGTACAATTTTGATTTCAGCACTGTAGAAAAATTTTCATGAATATAACTTTTGTTCTTAAAAATAGTTTACCGCAACTGAACAGTAGAAAACTAATTAAAAATTCACATAAGACAACTTAATAATTACAAAACTAAATCTTACCCACTGCTATATAAATAATTCATCAAATCAACACCAGCTGACTAAAAAAAATTACCCACATTAAAATTATAACGCATATGGAAAAATCACTATTATTAGTTAAGGGACAAAGAAAAATAAAGTCTTTGCGGTGCAATTAAACAGATTTTATATTTAGATGTTTCGTATACATGTAAAAAATATATATATATAACTAAAAAAGTTTACATTTAAGCATCATGACCATTTAATCAAAGTTTGCAAACATTTTTTCAAATTTTCGTGATTTTTTAGATTGAATATAGGCTTACGAGCCTATATGCTTACGAGTGTGTCTTGTATGCTTCATTTTCATTTCTTGTATAACTAGTTAGATCTTTTGATTATGGGATACTAGAGCTGTAAAATTGGTTATAAAAGAAAAATAGAACAACTGCCAGTAACAGCAACTTTGCATCCTACAAAACTATCTTTAGTATTCCTAATAGTACTCAGAGCTTGTAAATAATTGGATTGAATCAAACTCAAATTTACACAAGCCACCGACAGTTTTTAAATACAATAATTCCTTATTCTAGCTTTTCATTTATGAAACAGATGGTTTCAGAAGACAATTTTAAAAATCACAGAGTTTAATGATAGTTTTTGTCTAGCAGGGTTTTTTATTTAGTAGAATTGATAAATATATTAGAAACTTTATATAAAGCAGCTTTCAACATGCTAAATAGTATAATTGACAACCATGCAACAACTGTTTCAGCATTTAAGCCTCTAAATAGTAAACTTAGTGAACAAGATAATGACAGGTTTTTGACTTTTATTGGATCCCAATATACAATTTATGGCAGTCATCATTTGTTAAGAAGCGTGAATATAAATATGAGTAACTAATTATATAAATTAAATCTATTAAATTTCTATAAAAGTTCTTAAAGGAATTCACATTCACACTTATTCAATATTTTATATTCATTTAGTAAACTAATCCTTTCCACAGAGTTAGCTCTTATCTTTATAGGTTTTTTGTAAGCTGGAGGTTTTACAAAATCAGCCCACTAATTTTTCGGTCTTTTAGGCAACAAGTTTTAATAAAAAGTAACCAAAGTTTACATATATTTTCAGATATATTTCAACAATTAGATAGACCTTTGGTATCTGGTATATTCAAATCTAACGCATTTTTTGTTCTCTTGTAGCAACCTTTTCTTTTATATACAAAAAGTTGGCAGGTATAATTAGTAACAATGTTTTTTTTCTTTTTACCAAAGTTTGTGTAGTATCAACTACTACAGTGAAGAAAATAGAATTAGCCTCACCATGTACTGATCCAATATTTTGTAAGTCTGTAAGCAAGTTTGTGCGGTGCATCTTTTGTATCCACACACATAAAATTATTGTTACAAACAACAACTTTTTAGATTATAATATAGCATAATTAAATTGTGGTACATTTGATAAAACCATAAAATGTATAATACTTGATATTTGCGGTAACAAATAGAATTAGCCTCATCAATAATTATTTTCAGTTTACTTGTATATTTTGATCTGGTGATATGCATTTGTGACTTAGTTTTTTATTATTATTTGCAAGTTAAACAAAGACTGTGAAATCAGTGCTCATAAAGTTTTTAACATTTGGTTTTTGATACCTTAATTTAAAATGGGACGTGGTAAGCGTTTAACAAATGAAGAATCAGCAGTAATCAAAGCATACAAAGATACAGGCTCATCTAATCGGGAAATTGCAAAGAAAATTAAAAGATCGCCAAAAGTGGTTAATAATTACTTCAAGATTGGGGTTATTTAAGGAGCTTATAAGGGAAGTGGTGGCAAACGTAAAATTGATAATCGTACTAAACGAGTTATTGTACATCTTGCTGCTGCCCAGCACATGACTGCATCTCAAATTCGTGCTGATTTACAATTACCTGCATCTGTTCAACGTGTGAGACAAATCTTACATGAAGATCCAAACACAGTTTGGAAAAAGTGTAAACCAAAACCAAAACTTACTGCTCGCCATAAAGAAGTTAGATTACAATTAGCAAAAGAACACATCTTGGTAAGAAAAGTGGGATCAAGTTCTCTTAAGTGATGAAAAAAAGTGCGATCTAGATGGTCATGGTGGCTATAAATATTACTTGCATGGTCTTTGAAAAGAGAAAGAAACTTGGATGAGTCATAACATTGATGGTGGAAATGTTATGGTTTGGGGGGTTTTTTTCTTTGCTGGAAAACATCCACTGGCATGGATTTCAACAAAAATGAATTCACAGGACTACATTGACTTATTAGAAATAAGTTTGCTTGAACATAGTGAGGAATTGATGGGTGAAAATTTCACTCTCCAACAAGATAATGCTACTATCCATAATTCAAAGCTTACAATAGCTTGGTTTAAGGAAAAAAATATTCACGTAATAGAATGGCCCGCATGTAGTCCTGATACAAACCCAATTGAAAATCTATAGGGAATAGTTTCTAGAAGGGTTTATGAAAATGGTAAGCAATTTGAATACACCTTGGACCTGAAAACTCGTATCAGAGAAGCTTGGAATGAAATATCTGTAGAAACTATCCAAAATCTTGTGACTAGTTTGTCAAGTCGCATATTTGAAGTCACTAAAAATTCAGGAAGCAATACTAAATATTAAATAAGCGTAAAAACAAAATATTTTCTTTATTTCTTTGTATATAACGTTAATGAGGCTAATTCAATTTTTTCCACAAATTGAATACTTTTATTTTTTTTTCCATTTGTAATTAAACAAACATACCAATTTATAAACTTTTTATTTGTAGAAGATGATAAGAAATAAAGTATATTTATTAATTGTTTCACTGCGATTTTTGTTAAATTAGAACAAAAAATAAAGGTGAGGCTAATTCTATTTTCTCCGCTGTACTTCATGGCTTAAATAATTGCTGTACTTCATGGCTTAAATGAATTGTTTCATAATTCAAGTTATTTAAACCGTTATATACAAACACAGATTGTAAAAAGCAGACTATTTAACATACCTTTTTAATATAAACAGCAACAATTATTGGACCGTCTCCTATAAAAGCAACATGACAATATTAATTTTTTTATCTTAAAAAATTTTCAACTTAAAATGAAATGCATAATAAAAAATGTAAAGCTTTTAATAGCTGTATGATGATGATAAAGATTTATTTTTTAAATTGTTTTTTGTTTTAAAGAAAATTAATAAAAATTGCTTTAATGTTTTTAGTCAAAATTGTTTTTTTTAAGTTTACTTTTTAAGCCACTTTTAAAAAAAGTAAGATTAAAACCACAACAACTTTTGTGAAATAAGAAATATTTCCCATTATTGAATATTTGAAAAATTAAAAATGAACTAAAATGCCAACCTCCCATAGTTACAAGCTCTCCATCATCTTTACTACTGTATACAATTGCAGCTTTATAACCTGCTTCTTGAGCATGAATCACCTAAAGATTATTTTTTTTTTAAATACTGTTTAAAACCTAAAAGTAAAAGATAAATTTTAATGAAAAGTTTTACAATTAAGTGAAATTACAAATTTTTGTTTTATTAAAAAAACTTTTGATTTTAAATTACAAGAAGTCCAACAGATAATAGCATACATACAAAAAAATCCATTATTTTAAGTAAATAAGATAAAAAATTCAACAGTATTTAATAAAAAGAAGCCAAGACTTAGAGGTTTTATATATGCATAGAGTAACAGTTTATATTTTTATAGGATAACATTTGAATAGAATAACAATTTTGGCTGATTGTTTTATTGTTTTAAAATTCCTAAATTATACTTCTATAGTTCATCAAATTTGAATTAAAAATAAGTAAAAGTTAGTAATACAGAAATTTAATGAAAACAATATTGGAACACTGAACTTCTTTTTATTATTGAAGCGTCTTTTTAAGCTTTTTTCAATAAAAATAAAAGCAATATACCTGTTCACTGTAACTACACCCTACTGATTCTTTAATAAGTGCAAACACTATTGGGTTAAATATTCCTTTCTTACTAACAGGGATAAGCGTATGACATGCATTTAATGGCTTTATTGAATCAAGTACACCCTAGAAAAAAATAAAAACAAAAAAATTTTGAAGAGCTAAGAGCTTACAACAGTTTAGTTAACAATACAGTGCTGCTCTTTGCTATTGAAATATGTTTTAGAGGGTTTATAAATAAAATTTTAGGAGATCCACCTTCCTTTTAAAAATGAAGGTAGATGAAGGGAAAACTTTTGCAAGAAGTTTTCTCATATTAGAATAAATCCTTGAAATAATTTAAACATGACACATGAATCATATTTTGTCAAAACCAGGATTCATGCAATAAATTTTTTTAATACACAATTTCTAACTGCAGTTTTAATATCAACAAATTATAATCCTCATTAAGTTATATTTACAAATCTAGTTATTTTAAAAATCATTGGACTTATTTAAAAATGCACAGAGAGAGGTCCCTACCAAAACATGAGCTCCATTTGCTGTGTAACTTTAACTCAGTGCATATTACCTAATTATCTAGTCCCTCAACAAATTCTATTACACAATTTTGGTGAATTGTAAAATCTAATCAATTTAGGGAAAACTTCAATATTTCAAAATCAACGGACATGGAAAGTCATATCAAGAGACTTCAAAACAAATAGGGCACTAGAGGAAGGAAAAGAAAAATAATTTATTAAGAAGATAAATTATTTCTGATGATTATTTATGAAGCTAAAATGGTTCTATTTATCTCCAATAACACAATTAAAAACAACTTAAAATCAAATAAGAGGACATTTAGCAGAAGTTAATTTACTTGCAAGAAAAATTAGAAGTGCACCTTTATTGAGAAAGCTTCATATTAAAGTCAGAAAAGGGTTTTTCCATTAATATACTCCATGGTTAAATAAGAAATAGGGGAATGTTTTGTGGACAGATGAATAGAAATTTATTGTTTCAATTAGTTGGTAAACAGTCTATACGCAGACTACCAAATAAAGAACATGACCTATATTACACTACAAAAACAGTAAAGTTTGGTGGTGGAAACATTATGTCAATAACAGACATTATAACAACTGATATTGATAAGAGAAATATTCCGACTTCTTTTTAGCAACAGGTTTAGATAACTTTGATTTTGCTTTCTATTTTTATTTATTTGATTTGCTCTTGTATTATCTTTAGTCATTTGCAAATCTTTTTCTTTTCTTTTTCTTCCTTTCCCTTATTTTTCTTTTGTTTGTCCTCTTTTTCATTGATTTCCAAAAAGTAATCACTCATAAAGATTCCATAATTAATTTGCTTGAAGTGTCTTTTTGTTATCTTCTTAATTGGTTAAGGAAGTTTGAGTACATCCTGAATTGAAGTTGATGGTGTAGAATTTGAAGAAACTGGAACTTCCATTTCAATATGATCATTCTTCAGTTTCAAAATTTTTATAAACTCAATCTCATCAACCTTTTTGCGACCATTTTCTCTTTTCCAATTACTAACTTCCTTTTTCCAAACTTATTTGGTTAGTCCAAAAGTTGATGTATCACACATTTGCAAAATGTGCGTGCAATTGGAAGGAAAATAAATCATGTGCATTCTCTAATCCTTACACCATTTAAGT
>NW_028324310.1:7685000-7800000 GCF_058129835.1 Hydra viridissima
TATACGGTTTTCTAATGCTGGTGATGTACGGATCGGAAGTGTACAGAAGAGTATGAAATACATCCTCATTTGTAATTGATCGAGAACATTTTCTGGCATGATGAAGGAGAATTTTTTTATAATCCTTATTACGGGATTCTTGCGCATCTTCTGAAAGTTGACCGGTAGGAAGTACTGCAAAATGCTTTATGATATTTTCTCCGTGAAGTAAGATTTTGTGTACTGAAGATGGCATATAGTACCATCCATAATTGGTCACATAGATTCGGGCAGTTTCTGCAGCATAACTACCAAAGCTTTCAGCATTTATCATAACACCTGAGGAGAGAGCTTGCAGAATTATGTAAAATCGCTTAATCGAATTTTCATCCACTCCAGTGATTTCAGCAGAGCAGCTTGCATTGTAAAAAAATCTTATAGCAGTATTACATTCTTAGGTATTGCCACTTACTTGTCTTGGTTTGTCAATGATCAACCCTAGCTCCTCACGAAAACGTTACTGCACAAAAATCTTCTTCTCTTGCTTTACCCGTTTCTTTTCTTCACTTGTGGCTGCTCATGTTTGGTAAGAAAGGTTGTAAGAAATATGTAATATCACTTCCATACAACGAATCCAGGCATGTTATGTAGACAATTGGTATTGATAAGAATTTTCATTTTCAGGCCTAGAAGCCACTTTGGTCAAGTCGTTCATTTGCCGTGGAGTAGCTCCACATATTGTACATGTAAACCCAGAAGGCGTATCCGTTAATGCCTGAGCCACTTTTCCATCTATCATTGTTAGAAAAAGTTCATGTTTTACTTGTACACTTTTACCATTTTTATTAATTATAGACGGCCGCAAAGAGTTTATTTGGCTCTTTATTTCATCTACAATGGCTTTAGTTTTCTCGGGAGTCTCTTTGCAAAATTCTATGCATATAGGTTGACAAGAACGAACAGATGAAGGTGCCGGATTTTGCAAAACAACTGCGCCAGTTAGTAATTTCTATTGCAGAAGATGGTGGATAGCAGGTCTGTTTAATTTCTTGAACTTTATAATATGGTGGGAATATGGAACAGTTTCGTTCATTTGTCACCTTCTTCATGTAAAAATATTGTGCTTTTGTTAAATATAATCAATAAACACGCTGAGTGCTTCTTCATCCGTTGGCATATTTTTCTGGCTTGCGTTTTCCATAAAACTCGATATTAATTTTTTTTGTCTTTATCAGCAATCCTTAATGATTCCAAAAATTTTGTTTCTGCTTCTTCTCCTATTAAACGCAATGGTTGAAGATATGTATTAAAGATGTGCTCGAATCCAAATTCCTTAAGTAACATGGAATTTTTTCTTTTTTTGCTGGATTCTGACGAATCTCCATAAGACACGCACGGTCATCCGCGTTTTTCTAAAGAAGTAGATGGCGTGAAGTCGGTAATTGCCTCTTCTGAGTTAGGTAAAGATACACAATATTCAGAATCCGACCAATCACTGTTCTTAGATTAAAAAAAAAAAAAAAAAGCTTCCTTTTTCCGTGACGTCTTTATCCATCGTTTATTAAACGACGGAATAATGTGCCTTTGAATATCACTGATTATGAAACACAAGTTGTCCTCAGAAAGTTGATAATTTTCTTTTAAAATTGTTGACAGTGCCTCAACTGTCTTTCCTCCATCAATATAGGAAAGCAATAATTTACATTTGGAACACTTAAAAGTTGTCATTTTAACAAGTCACTAAAGTAACCTACGTAATATTCAATAGTCAAACGTGTCGGTTTAAATTCCACTGTGAATTTGTTATACTGATATAAATGTTTCAACTCTTTATATATTGGCAGTGTACATTCACCACAAAATGATTGCAAAAATACAAGAATGCCATGGTATCAATAAAAAATTGATAATAAATTAAAAAACATATACCAAGCTATTGTTATAAATGAACAAAATTAGAAACCACGATAAAAAGCGGTTATTATCACTCTTTTCTCGATAATTTCGGAAACCGCACGTTTCTGCAACTCATTCTTATAAATGTTTTTAATAAACACCTAGGCTACAATACTACACTAAATGTAAAGCGTGGGGAAGCGTGGGGAACTACCAAAAGTCTCAGTGAACCTGAAGAATATTATTTTTTTTCATTTATTTTATTGTTCAAGTAATTACTCCTAAACTGAACCATGTAAGTAAAAATGTATAATTTTCTTAAAATCTCCATAACATGAGCTTTTCAAAAATGTATAATACTTTATACTTATTCCTAGAAAGTTTTATAGAAAATTAACTTTTAAAGTGATGAAGCGAACAGGTTTGAAATGAACATCCGCAAAAGTAATAAACAATAGGGCTTCAAATCTTTTATTTTTACATAAAATGCATTATAGTAATGATTGACTATTAAACTATTAAATAAAATTGAAATATAATGACAGTAGCGACATTAGTAAAAAACATTAATGATATGCTATTGCTCTACAATTTTCCACTGTGCGACGCAACCATTTTGACCGCTAAAAAACGCTAGTAAAGTTTAACAAATTCCTTTTGAGATTCCAATTAGAAAAATATCCATACTTACAATCAGGATCGGAAAAAACCCGGGTTTTTTTAAAAAAACCCGTATTGTATAGCTATAAAGATAGTTTGAATGCAAAATAGGTATTATGTCTTTCATTTTCTAAGCAAAAAAAGCTATTTTTAAAAAAACCCCTAAAAACCCAGCCCACTGGGTTTTTTTGGGTTTTTTTGGGTTTTTTGGGGTTTTTTTAAAAATAGCTTTTTTTGCTTAGAAAATGAAAGACATAATACCTATTTTGCATTCAAACTATCTTTACACATTTAATTTTTTCAAAATAATAATTAAAAACACATGGTAATAGTTATATTTATTTATTGAAAAGAGCTTTTTCAAGGAAAATTTAATAAATTAAAGAACTGTAAATAAAATTCTCCTTACATAATTTTACTTGGTTTGATTATTACAATAATTTTCAATTCTTGTCAGCTTTTCAGATGTTTTTGACAGATTTCCAGTTAAACACTTCCTCTGGGATCATCAAGAATAAACTAAAACAAATATAAATTACACTTAAATAATAGAAATAGAATTTGTTTCAGAATTTAGATGGTTATTCTGAAGTTAAAAACGATTTTTCCTACTACTTACCTACTTATTGATCAGATTCGATATCATCACAGGAACTGCTGTCAGCTGTTGAGCTATTGTGAAATGATTTGTAAATCTTCACAAGTTTCATTGCCTTATCTTCACCAAGACGATTCCTGATCTTCAACCAGACAAATCCAAAGGTTGAAAACCATCTCTCAATTGAGGCTGAGCTAGCAGGACAGGAGTGTAGAGAAGCTAGAAAGCTGCAGAAATTGGCAGAAACCTCTTTATCCCTGATTTTAGATCTAGTAACCTTTCCTTTCATGATGTTCCACCATTCTGATGGAGAGATAACCTTCAGTGATTCTGAGAACATTTGCTTGGGGAACACCTCCCTGTCCTTCAAGCTAAACTTGTATAGTAAACCCAAGAAATCAGGGTTTCTTTCCTCTAACCATTCTTCTGAAATGTTTTCATTATCATTATCGATGAAGCTTTTGTAATCATCTACATAGCGATTGTCAGTTATATAGGCCATAATATGAAAGGGTTGTACAGCATCTTGAAATCTCTTCTTTATTGCATTATAGTATAAGAATAGCTCTTCATCCTTTATTAATGAACACCAGATATGAACTGCGTCAGAGAGATGACAAGAATCACTCTGCATCTTGTCTAAGGCAATCCCCAATTTTTTCATTTCACTAAGAAGACGACTTGCCTCACGTTTGATGGCTATATTCTCAATTATTCTTCCAATATTGGCTGGAAAATCTTCCATCTTCTCTCCATAGATCTCCATGTAGAAGTTATAATTTTTCTGGTATGTCCCAATGCAGGCAACTTGAGAGTTCCAGCGTGTTTCATTTGGCAGCTGAGGCATACATCCACCTTTTTCCTTTAACAAACCATGGGCCATATGCACATTTCTAAAATATTTATGAGCTTCCACAACCTGTTTTAGAATTGTTGAAAAAGAATTGCAAATGTCTTTCTGTAGCAAATTCATATAGTGTGCATTACAGCCATATGTTAACATATCAGGATACTCTTGTTTGATCAGCTCTTTCATTTTCTTCATCTTAGCTTCATTGTCAGTGCAGACAGCAAATACAAACTTATTATAATCATTTTTTATGCTAACTATAGCTTCATTGATGATTTTGAAGCAGTATTCTGCAGTTTTTTTTTCTGATCCTAAGTCAACTATATTGTACAGATAACTCTTTTTTCCATCATAAAATGAGTGAGCAATTATTGGGTCATTCTGAATACTAGACCATCCATCTTGACAAATTACCAACGTGTCTTTGGTTTCCAGTTCGTTCTTTATCCCAGCTGACAGATCATCATAGACTTCATTTAATAGATCTCCACCCAGTTTCTTTCGGCTTGGTGGGACATACCCAGGACGAAGAAAAGAGCAAAGTTTCTGAAACTCACAATTTTCCACTGAATTAAAAGACATGTTAGAGCTGAAAAAAAACCGGGCAACTTGCATGTCTATGGCATCTTTCTGATCATTTGATGTTCTAACTACAAAGTTATTTAAGTTACTCATTTTAAACCTTTTTGCTTGTGTGGAGCTGGACATAATAGATCCTTCGGAAATTGAAGTATCTGACTCATTTGACAAGAGGCTAATATTGCTCATTGAGCTTCCAGGTCTTGGTTCTTGTTCATCAGTGTCCTTCTTTCTCTCTTTACACTTCTCCAAATGAATACGAACTCTTTCAATTTTTCCACTAATCTTCTCTGAACAATGGTCACACTGAACACAATTTTTGTCCCCTTCTATCTCACTGACCTCCTTCCACTCCAATCCTTTCTTCCTTCCACTTCCGAATGGCATTCTTAAAAAGATTTTTTTCTGAAAAATACACATTGCATCGAAATATGCAAGTTAAATATACTTAATGCTACACAAATAATAATACTGTTTGAATAAAAGTTTCTTGAGTAATTTGTAAGATAGAACACAGGCCTGACTTTGATATGGTTGATGAGAGCCACTGAGATCACTGAAAGTATATTGTAAAAAAATTCTAAAACTATTTTTTCAGAAATATTTCAAATAAATCATGTCTTTTAAAAATTTTGATTCTTATTAAATACTATATTCTGATCATATCCATATCCTCTTTTCAATAATAATTACCTTTTAATTAGTCATAATTATGTTTAAATGTTTTCTGAAATTAATAAATAACAGAAAAAAACCAAGCAAAGAGAATTCTTTCAATAAAATATTATTTTAAAAAAACCCCAAAAAAAACTGGTTTTTTTTGGGTTTTTTAACTGGGTTTTTTTGGGTTTTTTTGGGTGGGTTTTTTAATGCCAACCCTGCTTACAATACGAACTTCACCACTTAAACAAAAAAAATTAAAATTTTAGTATAACTCTTGTATTGACTAGCAGTCCGTAAAAAGATGCACTCTCTAGTTCAGTTTTACCAATATGTCAAGGCTGGTGTCATGTAGGCTGTGCAGGTGTTAATCAAAAACAGATATAGTATATCTGAAACTTTTACCAAAGATAATGTTTTTATGTATTTTATTTTACAATATTTAGTGTGGTTGTTTTTAATACAGATATAGTATATACTTTTTACATTATTTAGTATAACTATCTTTTATACCTACCTTCCTCCTCTATTCTAATCTTAGCTAACCCATTGGTAAACATACAATTTAAATAAAAATTGTGCCATATGTGGTGATACCTATTTTTGGGATTTTTCAGAAGAAAAAAAAGTTCAAGCTGCATAGAGTTTGTTAAATAAAAAACTTCATTTCATTATATTACGGGCAGTTAGGTGTTATGTTATGTTATATCAGAATATTTCTAATTGATTTATAAAAACCATTCCTTTTAATCAGTTCTTTAAATCCCTTAAATCTAAAATCATAAGATATTTGCAACGCTGTAAAGTAATTGAAATCAAGAAAGTGGTACAATATTGGATTACAACGGTACAATTAAGGATCTAGTTTCCTTAATTGTACTCTTAGCGCTATTTTTTTAATTTTATTCTTCGAGACTTAACGCTTTTTAAACTTTGAGTTTTTTTAACGTCTTTACAACAAACAATCCCTAAATTATGAAATTCAATTGAAAATCCATGTTTCCACTCAGTAGATTGACTACATTTTTTAGTTTTGTCTTAGGGGGTACAATATTGGCAACCTTACCCTACATTATTAATACTTAGTGTAATGGAAAATAATTTTGCAAAATGTTTCCAAAAATCTAAAGCCTCCAAAATAATTTTGCTAAGTATTAATTGCTTTAATCGTAAATCTGACTTTTCTTCCTAACATCTTTCTATCAAAAAGAACCTTTCGCTTATAGTCTGGAATCAACTTTCGTGATCTTGTCCTATTCTTTTTTAAAAATGTCTAACGGATTCCAGTTTTTAAATAGAAACTTCATCATTATAAGGTTTAGAATAAACAATCTCTTTGTATAAAGATCTCCATCTCCTAAATAATATACCTTAATTAACGATTTCAACTGATTAAAAATCGAAAGGATCTTTTTTCTCACAAAAAACGATTTTGCGGTTCAAATAACAGCTTTTTTTTCTGGGTCAACCTTCTTAATGTTTAATTTTTGTAGTTTAACGTGATTTAAATGATTTATATGTTAAATGATTTGGGAAAAAAGGACTATAGAAATTTAACATTTTCTTGTCAGCCAGTCAACATTTTCTTGAAAGCCTGCTTGGAGCTTTCATACTAATAGTTATCATTGATTCTTTTACAAAATGTATATTTTGTAAAAGAATCAGTAATAACTATTAGTATGAAATTAAAGAATGATTGAAATATTTATTTCTCAGGAAATTTCTGTAAATTTTCAGTTACAGTCGGTGTTTTTAGAAATATGACTCACTGATATAGTAATAACAAAATTTTAATTTTGTTTTAAAATGGACGCTGATGAAGAAAGAGGCAAGATTAATTACAAATGAAACTTTTTACAAAAATGAATGAAACATTCATCCCTTTTTTAATTAGATAAAAAGGCATAACGCGAAATCCAATCAGATTTGTTCACATGTAAATGAGAACCATTTTTCTTGAACGCAAAAACTTTGTAAAGTGCTTTTCTTTAGCTTCTGCAGGTTTTGGGGTTTATTTACACTTTTTCCTCGAGATAACTCAACAAGAAAAAATCTGGAGCAGTCAAATCAGGCGATCGTGGTGGCTTTCAAATTGCCCTATAAAAATGCTCTTCATCGTGATTTCATCATATTTAACAAAACTGAAAACTGCTTTACTGTATTCCAAGTACAATGAGAGGTCCCCAGGATTTAGTTTTTGGAGCAGCTGGCAATTGTACAGAAAGTGGTGCAAATTCTCTTTCAAAATTTGCCGAAGAATCAGAAAGATACAACTGGCCAGATCGTTTATTGTTAATGTCTACTGGTTTTCTGCGATGCTCTATCTTACAATATCAGTATTTTTGACTGATCTAAAAGTTCACGGTGTACTTGAACGTCTTAAATCCCAAATTTAGCAATAACCCAGCTAACACACGAACGTCAGAAGGACGTCCTACTCTGACGGTCTATTTATAGTCGCAAAGTGTAATCCCGCTTGACGTCAATTAAAGACGTCGTAATGACGTCGCGTTTGTGACTATAAACCGACCGTCAAGATGTAAATGTGTAAAAAATAACTTAAATAACATTAATGTTTTTATTTAAAAGAAGCAAACAAGCTGCTTTTTCTTAGGTCTAATATAATGTAAAAAAATTTTATACTAGCATTGCATGGAGTGATTATTTTATCTTAGAAAGATCCAATTTCAGGGAAATAAAAGACAAGAATAAAGATAAAAATTCTATTTCAACAAAAAAATCTTTATTATAAAAGAACATAAAGGTTCATTTCTTGATCTTTAATTGTTTTCATTTCGTAGATTTTTCTTACCACCTTTTTGCAAAGGAGCGTGTTTCAAAATAACACCAATGCTATTTTCGACATCTTTTTCTGTATATTTTTTCGACTTAGTAACAGTTGCTAGAAAAAGAAAAAAAAAATTAAACTTTTTATTTTAAATAATAATTTTCCAACCTGTTTTTATTTACCTTAACTAGTTGGCATAAAGTATTATTTCCCAAGTTTGTTAAATGTCTAGGCTTTAGCCACAAAGCTCGCCATTTGGAATCAAATTTAGACAAACTGAATTGCCATTATGCAGCTATTAGCTATATGAGTGATTGTCTCCTACGACCATTTTATATATAATCTTAAATCGGATGTCCACTCAAAAACCAGCGGACACCCTGTATATTTTTCTAATTGTAACTAATATTGTTTTTTCTAAAATTAAAAAGAAATATTTTTTTTATTGTAAAATGGCTAATTAAAAAAATATCTATCTATTTATCTACCTATGTCTGTTGAGTCAAATTTTAACAAAGCATTATTTTCCATATTTTAGAATTGAACTAAAAAAGTGTTGTGCAATTTGTATTAATAATTTAACTTAGTAATAAATAATCTAGTTTTGACATAAATAAAAATAACTTACCAACTATTAACTTCATTGTATTTGTTTTTCGAAAAGACAGCTTATTCAACTTCCCATTCAAATTGTATTCGCTTATGACGCCATTTGACATAACCCTCAAAAGTAACACATGTGATTTACCAACTCAAACAAATGAACTTAAAAAAAACAATTATCAAAAATGGGGAAGATTTCCGGGGCCCAAAATAAAGATGTTTTAATATTTTCTTTTATAAATTTACCCAGACCAAATGTACAATTAATGATTCTTGTGGGGGCCATGGTAATATTATATGGTAATACAATAATAATTATCAATCATTTCTATATGGCAAAAACAATATTTTTTAAATATATGAAAAAAATCAAAAATAAGATATCCGTAATCAACTTACTTGTTCATAATATTCCTAACATATTCATGACATGTTGCTCCCCCACAGTTTTCAAAGCGACTAAGCTAAACAAAAACAAAGTAGAAGTTTCTTAGTGTTTATAAATTTATCTGCAAATAACTTGCAACCCGAGTGCTTATTTATTCTAACTTTATTTTTAAATGTTGGGAGAAAATAATAAATGACCTTCCAAAGGTAGCAATACATTTTAAACTTTAATAATAACTATTTAAAATGTTATTTGAAAATAAATACAAATTTACTAAATATTTATAAGCAAAAAAACTATTTAAAACAAAAAAAAGTTAAAAAACTATTTTATTTTATCTTTCAGATATTAACTTTGAAACGTTCTTTTAACATTTTAAAATGGAGTTAGAATGAATAAGTACTCAGGTCACGAACAGTTCTAATTACACAGGTCAACAAAAAAAAAAAAAATTTACTGGCGTCCAAAATATTTTAATGAATTTGGGGTATTTTTGGGGTGCTGATTCTGAATATGCTATCAGTTTTGCCAGATTGGCTCAAGTTTTTGATATTTTTGGTATCTTATTTATAGCACTTGTTGGTAAATGCGACGCATCATTTCATTAATTTCTTGAGATTAGTACTTGAACTGAGCAGTTTTCAATATAGTTTTTTGTTAATTAGTGTTCTAAAAGTTTGTTCATAGCTTGATTTTTGCACTAACTTTATGTTGTTGTCTGTTTTCCAGTGAAAAGCATGAACTCATCAAGAAGAAGTTGTCTTAACGATCCAGACTCATTCTGTTACATTTGTGGTGAATATACACTGCAAAAACATAGAAGAAACATAACAGACTTCATAAAAAAAGTGTATTTGGCCTATTTTGGGGTTATGCTTGGGGACCAAGACAAATCTTGGGCACCACACATAGTGTGCAAAGCATGTATCGAATTATTACGAAAATGGAGCAAAGGACAAAGAAAAAGCTTCAAATTTGGTGTTCCAATGGTGTGGAGAAAGCAAAAAAATCATCATGATGACTGTTATTTCTGTGCAGTGCAAGTGCAAGGATTCAATAAGCATAAGAAACAAAAATGGGAGTATCCTAACATGGAATCTGCAAGAAGGCCTGTCCCTCATTGTGAAGATGTGCCTGTACCTGTGTTTACCATGTTACCTGACCTTCCCCCACCTGATGATGATGAAATGCAGGGTATGGAGCTAAGCATAAGTTCTGGAAGTAAACCAGAATATGAAGGAAGTTTCAGAACACCTACGCAATTTACCCAAGGAGAGCTCAACGATCTAATAAGAGACCTCTACCTCTCAAAAAGTGCATCTGAACTTTTAGCTTCAAGGCTAAGTGAAAAAAATTGTCTGACGCCTGGAACTAAAATTACATCTTACAGGACCAGAGAAGCACTTCTTCAATTTTTCTGTGAAGATGACCTACTTGTATATTGTAAGGATATTCCTGGCCTGATGCTGCAAATGGGTTTACAAGTATATCATCCTGAAGACTGGAGGCTTTTCATAGATAGTTCTAAAAGGAGTTTGAAATGTGTTTTGTTGAACAATGGCAATCAGTGTGCATCTCTTCCAGTAGCTCACTCAACTAAACTTGCAGAACAATACAAAAATGTCAAAATGGTCTTGGAGAAACTGTGCTACTATGAACATTCGTGGCTGATATGTGTTGATTTAAAAATGGTCAACTTTTTACTTGGACAGCTAAGTGGATACACAAAGTATCCTTGCTTCATCTGCATGTGGGATAGTAGAGCAAAACATCAGCACTGGGAGAAACTGAATTGGCCTCCAAGGGTTACTTTGACAGTAGGAGCATCAAACATAGTGAACGAACCTTTGGTGGACAGGGAAAAAATCATTCTACCACCACTTCACATAAAGTTAGGATTAATGAAGCAGTTTGTAAAGGCATTAGACAAAGATGGTAATTGCTTCATGTACATCTGCAGATCTTTCCCTGGTCTTAGTAGCGAAAAATTGAAGGCAGGAATCTTTGATGGTCCTCAAATTCGGAAACTCATTAAAGATTCAAATTTTCCTAAGGAAATGAATGACATTGAAGCTGCTGCATGGTGTAGTTTTGTGTTGGTAGCGAAGAACTTCTTGGGAAATAAAAAGGCAGACAATTATGAAGAACTGGTACAAAACATGCTATTGAGATTTAGAAATCTGGGTGTATACATGACCATTAAATTGCATTATCTTCACAGTCACTTGGACAGATTTCCAGAAAAACGTGGAGATTTTAGCAAAGAACAAGGGGAGAGATTTCATCAGGATATTATGGTGATGGAGGAAAGGTACCAAGGCAGATGGGACAGACATATGATGGCTGATTACTGCTGGAATCTACAGCGTGACTGCCCGAATAGCTCACATAGAAGAAAATCATACAAAAAGCACTTTTCCAGCGATTAAATGTCTCCTATCTTTCATGTCTTGTTCATTTTTGAAGATTACTTTCTAAAACTAGTTAAAATAAACTAAAATCAACATTTACTTTGTTAAATTTATTGCATTCATGACAATATCAATAAAATTAATGCGCGAGTAGCAAATTATGTCTTTTTTTTACACATTTTATGAAAAATCTCAAAAACTTGAGACAATCTGGCAAAACTGATGACATATTCAGAATCAGCACCCCAAAGTTACCCTAAATTCGTTGAAATATCTTTGGCCCTAAAAATGCTGTTGACCTGTGTTATTTAGTTGCTCTGGGATTTTTAAAAAAAGACAATTTTCAAATTGCCACCTAAATTGTGGATATAGTATTTAAATGAAAAGCAATAAAAATGATTTTCTGAAACAAAATTGAAACTCACAAAACATATTTTTTTATCACTTTCACATAGAGTTTCATCAAACTCTTTAAATTCTTCAATTTCAGTAAATTGTTCAATAAAGAAAGGTGAATCATCCTTTTCATATCGCTGACCAAGTGACTTAATCATTTCTTTTAAAACGATAAAGTTCTCAAAAACTTTTGATTGGAATCCTAAAATATAATAACTTGTTTAGTCTACTTTGAGATTCCAAATTATTATTGTTGAATAGTATCCATGTTGAGTAATGTCAACCATTTCACATAATTATTTAAAGAAACTTCATTAGAAAAAAAGATCTAAACAAAAAATATACTTACTTTGAAATGATGCAACAGATATACTCATAGTATCTGTATTATTATTCAAAAGGACCTGATTCCTTACAGGAGACAACAGTTTAGGGTTACTTCTACTACTAAAATCCACTGGTGATGCTAAAAATATTTGATGACATGGATTTTTAAATTCAACTTTATATAATATTACTTAAATTGGGCTCACAAGATTCAAGATGTACTTCTAATACCAACTTCCTTTAATAACAACTGTACCTCTAATACCAACTTCCTTTTCTTTTTATCTGGGGAACTGCATTTAGGATCCTCCACTATCAACTTCCTTTTGCTTATATTTGGGGAACTGGATTTAGGATTGTTGAACTCTATCAGTAAATATATTAATGACTTTTGTTTATAATTAAAGGAATTTATTACCATAAACTGTCAATTAAAAAAACAATAATAAAATAATCGATATCTGGAACTAAAAATATAAAAAGATATCTTTATTAGTATTTACATATTACTTATCATTACTCCAATATATCAATGAAATGATATAAATATCCTGTAGATTAGAGCAGAAATTAAATAAGTTAAAATAAAAAAGTTTTGTTTCTTTACCTTTTCTGCTAGTTTTTCTTTTATCTGATAAATGTGGTGGAGGTGGCGTTGTAACGTAACTTTTATGACCAGACACTTTAGGTTCTAAAATTAAAGAAAGTAATTAACCAGGCCAAATACATGAAAATGCACCAAACACATAACTTAGCATGATTCAAAATTTTCTGATAATTCAATTGTTTTCTAAAAACTGCTTCCTACAAATATATTCTCTTGTAAACTATATGGTAACTAAATTTATTAAAGTGTAAACATTTGTTGTTTTTTATTTGATACTTCCTCGATTAAAACTCTGCTGAAAACTTAATTTATAAAGGCTTTTTTGGAACAAATATTTATTACAATTTTTAAAAATAGTATTGCCTATTATAATAGTAACTTGTATCAGCCATCCTGTACTATATTTTAAAAGTGAAAAAAACATTTACCTTCTTTGTTATTTGGAGGTGAGTTACAATCATCTGTGAAAGTAAAAATAAATTCTCACAAGTATGAAGATCGTCTGACATATAAACTAAGTAAACAGCATCAACAACGTAATACATGTTGCATCCTTGCATTTGTTTAGTAACTTTTTTTTAATGTCATAAATACATTTAAAAAAAAATATGAATAATGATATACATTTCAGAAAAATTCTTCTCAAAAATGCATCTATATGCATTTTTTGATAAGAATTTTTATGCAGATTTGTATGCAGCTAAAATGAAGTAAGTAGAAATAAAATAATGTTTATTTTTACCTTTATGGCTGTTCCTTCTTTTAACTGATGAATGTGGTAGAGATGGTATTTTTATTTTATATTTATAACCAGTAACTTTATTAGGCTCTAAAATTAGAGATCGTAATAATTCAATTTGTATACTTACATACAAATAAAAAAGAATAGTAAAATAAAAAATTAACTGTTGAATACACAAAAACACATCAACATAACAGTTTTATTGCTAAAATAAATACCAAAAACAGCAAAATTTAAATTTTTTGGACAAGCCAATTTTTTTTCTCAAAATAGCTACCTACATTTTCTCTTAAACTTTTTGGGAACTAGATGTACTTAACTGTTAACACTAGAACTAGAAATTTTTTGATAACTATCAATTTTAATTTAATGATTTTAGAAACTCAACTCACAATGTAATTTAATAAGGCTCTTATAGAATGCCTAATAATTTGGGAAGAAAAAAAGAATAGTATTCAACTTGTTTCAGTTATCCTAAACTACAGTTCATAAGTCACAAGAATACAAATTTACCATGTTTATATTTAGGAGGTGAGTTACTATCATCTGCATCTGTGGTTGTAAAGTTGAAATCTTCACAAGTATGACAATCATCTTAAAAGAAAAATGAAATAATATCATCAAAAAAGTGATACATCATTTTTGGCATTTAATTTGCTTAGCTTAGGAAACAAAAAAAATTAAATTAAATACTGCTAAATTAAATGTCTTCTCGAAAAATAAGTACAATATAAATCTTATCAAATACAATTAAAATGTAGATTATGAGTCTTACTTGAACTACATTTTATTTTAACAAGATCAAATTTCAACCAATTTTTGTTAGGGGATCTACCTTCTCATAAAGCTCTTAATGCATTAATTTTAACAGGCCATCTAACGATTTCACCCTGAACCCATTTAGTAAGGATAGTACCTTCCTCCTCCTTGTCTCCTTCCATCCAAACTGCTCTTGCCCATTTAAACTCTTCAGCTTGGCTCATACTAGTTAAATCAAAGCTAAATATATAACTCCTTAACTGCAGGGGTCCGTTAAGGCCAGGTGAAGCTCCTTAGCCATGACAAAGGCTATAATGCTTTTAGGACTGAGAAGAAACAACTGAAGAGAAAAGACTGAGAAGAAAAACTCAGATATAAAACCACTGTTGTGTCACAACAATAAAAAAGGTAAAGGTAATATAATGTAGGGCCAGATATTATGTTACAGTTATTTATATAACTATCAAATATCTAGCCACAATATTCAGCAACATTAAAACAAATAAATTTACTGAAACCAAATTATTAGTGTGACTTCAAACTAACTGTTTGCTTCTTATGTTATCTAAATATAGAGACTAAAAAAATATTAAATACCATACTTAATCAAAACTTATACTTAGACTTAAATTCCTTGCTAAAATTTTAAATGCAAAAAGTCATGCATATGCATAATATATCAGATACATTTTTATTTAGCAAATTATACATTTTAGGGATTATCAGATTATTCTATCAATACATGTCTAAAATAAAATCCAAGAAGATAAAAATCAGAATAAATAATTATTAAGTAAGAAATTTTTAAATACTTTCATAATCCAAAATTAAAAAAAAATTTAAAAGTAATAATACAGGCAAATAGATACACAAAAAAAATAATAAATGTGCATAATCTAGAATCGATGCAAGAGTGGAAAAATAGCATGCCTACGCTGTTCAGGAATACAAACACATTTATTTATCAAATTCTTTCTTTCTAAAACTTTAGACTTATAGTTCTTGTTTAGGTCATTAATTAAGCATATGTTGAATAACTTTGACTCTGCAGGTTCCACATAAACATTTTGCATGTTACAGGGTTTGAACACTTTACACTGTATTTTATCTCGTACAATTCTGTCAACAATTGCCACATCTCCATTTTGTAACATAAAACATCCATCTTTTAAGTTAGGGAAATCTTATTTAGTTTTTTTTTTTGTGGTAAAGACATGAGTACATTATCATACTCGTGTTCCCGCTTACATACTTGAATGATAGGGCTTTTTGGATTGCGTACTTCGTACAAGTCGTTGCATGTGAATAATGGAATCTGAATAATGGAACCCGAACAAAAATCACAAACACACAAACTAACCTTATAAACCTAGGATAGATTGATCTTTGATAAAGCCCTTTTAATTAAAAGTAATAATTAAATTTTAATTAAAATCTTTAAAGATTTGTTCTATATTACCTCAAGGTAATATATATGCGGCTTAATTAAGTCGCATGGCAAATTTTGTTTAAAAAAAATTCTATATAGATTAGTCAGAATCGGACGTCTAAGGAAAATCTTTTTGAGGTCAGAAACTGACGTCGCAGTAAGGTCGGACTTTTGGACTGTCACATTTAAGTTGCGTTTTGGTCATTTGACCGGCCGACCATTATAGGAAGTCAAAAAGACTGAACCGATTGGATAAGTTCTTTGTCTATTATCGGAAAGGAATAAAAATTATAAAAAAAAAAACATAAATTTTTTATTACGCACACTTGATTTTTAAACAACTAAAAACTTTTTTAACTATTTTTGCAGAAAGTTGTAAATTTGCGTAAATACATTCCCTTTTGTTTTATAACATCGACCCGTTAAGCGTTGTAAATTTTCGTTTCGCCTGCCTTAGTGGTACGCTAGTGGTACGCTAAAAAAATTCATTTGATTTGTACTCTCCCGCCAAAAAAAAAAAAAAAAAAATTGAATTTATTTTCTTTGATTATTATTTTAATACTTTTAATGAAATTATAATTTTTTTTTTTCATTTATCTCAAAACTTATTCGATAATAGTTAATAACTAATTTAAGTATGAAAGTATTAATATCATCCGGTATGATTTTTGTTACTGAAATTGAGAATGAGGTTTAGCGGGAAATAAACAAAGAAAAAGGTGACCCAGTCATAAAGACTATATCACCTTGGTTTCTACTGAAATGAATGCTCTTCAAGATATAACTAATTGCAATCCTTATGACAGTCAACAATCAATTGACAGTGTTGGTGATATTAACACATTCTTGACACAGGCTTCTGAAAACATCCATTTAACAAGACGAAGTATTTCTTTAAACAATTTACCAATCAGCAATTATGTTCATGACAATATAAGAATTAATAGTCCGAGAAAAATTCGTTTTCCTTCAAGACTAAACTATGTTTCGATTAATACTGATTATACTGATAGGAATGGAAGTTCAGATTTTGAGTTATATGACAATTTGGTAGATGATTGTTTTCATCAAAACAGGAGAAGTAACTCTTCAAGTTCTTTTGATATTGATGACTATAATGAGAGTGGAAACATTGTTAAAAGTGTAATTTCAAAAAGGAAGAGATTATCTCTGCCAACAGTTTCCCATGGAACTAAAATTTTAAACAAATTTAGTCATGTATCACAAAATTATCTTGTTGAGCTTTTGCATGATGTTTCTTGTATAACACTTACCAAAAAGGTATTGTTATCTAAATACTTATTAGGCTGATTAAACAAAATTTGAAGCACTTTTAATTGGTTAAATTTTGATTTAATTGGTTAACTTTGATTCATATAAAAAGTTTACATCATTAAAATCCATAAAATTACTTTCATTTTAATTATAGAAAGTTCCCTTGTGCAAAGTAGAGTATTTAAAATGCCTTCTCCAAAACATTCATAAAGCAATGCCTGATAGAGTTTATGGCTCTACAAGAGATGCAGTATGTTATAAAAGAGTTGAAGTGCACCTTAAGGTCTTCAAGGTTTGTTATTTACTTAAATTTTCTTGATTATAAATAGATTTATGCACTAAAATTTTTAGAAAAACGAGTTGAATAAATTTTTGTTTTCTGCAAGCTGTCTTGTTTATGATCAGTTTTACATTTACCTGGACATGGAACTCTTTTTTGATGCAGTTGATGTTCTCATTTTAACTTTTGATTTTTTGTTTCATTTTTCTTTCATTAGGTAATATTAAATATGAGTACTAAAGTTGCTCTGATTGTAAAATCTACTGTTTCAATTTTGAGAATAATTGATTATCTATCTTTTTCTTTTTTTTCTTTTTTTAAAAAAGCAACAACAATCATAAAAAATCTTCATTTTTTAGACAATCTAATGACCTTTTGCACATGTTAAGAGTCATTTAAACTTCTAATATTACAATTTCATGATAAACTTAAAATTAGTTCTGCACAGAATTAAATTGCTATGTAAGATATAGAAATCTGTAGCACAAAATAAATAATTTTAAAAAAAGATTATAACAAATGAATGACTTTTTAAAGAATTTATCAAACTCAGGTCTAGTACAAAGGTTGAATTTAAGGGTATTAAACTTTCTTGAAACTTTAAGTTTTGCTTCTCTTCTCACTTTCTAATTAAAGGCACACAATTTTTTTCCTATACTTTTCAGTTCAAACCTAATCTTAGCTAATGTAAAAGAAAACATTGCAACAACATTCTGTAAAAAAATTTTATCTCAATTTAGCAAAATAAGTTTTAAAATTGTTTGTTTTAGTTTGAGTGTTTAACTCAGTGTCAAACTATGTTTAACAAATGCCTCTGGGAAGATTTAATTGATTATATTGTTTCTTCATGGAATGTAGTATCCCAATTACCATATTGGGAAAATGAGAGTCATAACTTGCATAAACAGCAGATATTTAGTATAATGGCCTCTTATTGCAGAAAGTGCTTCAGAGTTGCTAATTTAAATGAAGACTCAAAAAAAAGGTTTAAAGCACGGTGAGCTATTTCAGACACATAGTTTTTTGTTTTTTATCTTTTATAAACTGCAATAAGAAACTTTATTATTTACAATGTATTGATATTCTTTTTAGAATTGTTGAATGTTGCAAAGTAAACAATAGTCTTGATGTAGTACTTAGAAGTATTACCGTATAATTTTTTGCAAGAGTTTTTTTTTTGTTATATTTAATCACTTCAATATTTAATTATTTAAAATAAAATTTATTTGACATTTTTGAAAAATTGTTCTGTTTTTGAATTCATGATGTTAATCTACAGTTTTTTTTGTTTTACACACTTTTTTAAATTTTATTTTGTTATCTTGGTTCAATAATTGAAAATTTATATATTATATGAAATTTATTAATTTTGTAAATTTCGTAACATTTGTAAATTTTTAGTAGAAATTTTTAAAATATGACTTGAAATATTATTCATTACCCATTTTTCTTTTTATTTCATGGATGCCATTTTTAAGTTTTTGTCGGCTATTATTTTTTGTTCCCGCATGTTTCTCGTAATTTAGTTAATATGCGGCGCTAATATTGTTTAGTACTTTTCCTAAATGGTTTTTCGCCCATTCAATGACACTAGATTCTTTTAATACTTCATAGTTCATTGACAACATAATCTTCTTGACTCCTTGTAGTGACGTTTTGTCCAATATAGAACAGAAAAACGGGTCTTCCGACTCCTTGCTTTGATCATAAGTCTGTTCCTCATATTCAAGTAATGAATCCAATACCGATGCTCTGCATCTCGCGTTAAACTTATCAATGTCTGATGTAAATAGATAACTAGCTTCATTATTAAAGCTATCTCTTATATCTATGCTGTAAAAAAAAGACCTTGTATGGCGAAGTAACTCCCAAACAGGGATATGGCGTCGCTCTTTGTAAACAATATTTAAGTTTAACGTTCCTTTATTTTGATCAATTTGTGGGTGGAATACTTTACTCTTGAACCGCAATACTGGTCTTGTTTCTGGAAAGCTATCTCTAAAAAATATGTTAAAATGAAATATTCCTTCGTTATAAGGTCCTTCTTTTACAAAAATTACACCGAACCACAATTGTAAAGACTTGCACGATGGTACCACATAGATTCCGTCTTGTGAATTTAAAAAAATTAGTTCTAGCTCGTTTTGTATCACTTTGTCTCTGTAGTGTTTGTAAAAATACTCGAATGGATTAGGAGGATAATTATCGTGATCTCTTTTTGTGGCAGTATCTGTTATAACAGTTAAAGAGGGAATGCAAGTTTTTGAATTACGTTCAAGATTTTCAAGATTTAAATTAAGTCTTAACTTCATTGCTTTAAGTTGAAGTCCAATATTTGTAGACAAATGAGGTAGCAAAGAACTTTCTTCGTCTTCGACAGCGCCTTTTTTGGATTCCTCAGGCAGAATCTCAGTCCCTGAAACGGAAGACATTTCCTATAAAGTTCTAAATATGTTTTTTTAAAAACTGTTAAAAAACTCATTTTGAGCACGCAACAAACGAAGCTTAGCTTTAGCTAACGTTTCAGCATTCAAGAATTTTATTCAAAGTTCTATTTTTTTTTTTTCGAAACTAGTAGTGCAAAAGTACTTTATTTTAAAGAACTTAATCTTACCAACAGACTTTAAATATTTTTTAAAAATTTTTTTAGTAGAAATTCATTTTATCAAATAGAAGCAATTGAAAACTACCTAAAGGATGTGAAAATTCTGAAAAATTAATTTTTATTGATATTTCTGAGCAACATTTAAAGCGTTAAATTTGTGTTAGAGACGTCGAAAACCTTTTTGACGTTCCTTTGTTTGTTTAGAAAACTTATTGAAAAGGAGGAAACTTTGAAAAATTTAAAGTTTTTAGATGCTAATTTATATTGTATTCTTTATGAATGCAGGAAAAAAGTATTATATTTATTATTTGCTATATTTATTACATTTATTATTATTGTTTTATTTGTTATATTTACTAATCTGGTGTGCACTAAATCATTATTACATTTTTCACTTACGTTTTTTCCTTTATATATCTCTCCATTATAGGTCTCTACTTAGTTACAAAGGAAAATTTTAGAGAAAAAAAAAACAAAAATAAGGTTGATGTAACACCTGCGCTAAAAAATAACTTTAGATTAATTTAGAAAAGACTTTACAACTGAAGTTCTTTGCAACTGCATTATTTATTTTCATTCCTCAAATTGTTAAGGCCATAATTTTAACAAGACCATAATTTTAATAAGACAATAATTTTCTCGTTTAATGATATGAGAAATAAAACAAAAAGCTTTTCTTTAGACTATTTTTCTATTAACGTGTTCATTTATGTCAGTAGTAAAATAAACAAATGTTGTTGTGTGGTTCCAAAAATCTATTTCATTGACTTATTTTTTCAGAAATTCTAAAGCAAATCTTGCTTTAGAATTTCTGAAAAATCCTGCATACCTTCTACTGATTCAGTATTTTTTGTTTTAATTTAACCTTTCATAATCATTGTAATAAATAATCAAGAATACAGACTAATAAAATATCTATCCTACACTTAAAAGTTTTTTCTATTATTTGATAGATTGAAAATGATAACAATTATAATAATAACATGAATAAATAGTTTTGTTATCCGACACATTTTGTTTATTATAAAGCCCCTTTTAAGAGAACATTAAATGTGCTTATATTACCAAGCCTACTGGGTTTATAAGCATGTCTGGTGAAATGAGGGTATTTACATTTTTGCAATATAGTTTTTCTTTCATAGGAGATACAATGTTTAGCCTACACTTTAGAGCAACACATTTTCTTTTACTATTTATTTCATATACAGTATTGGACAAAACATGGTGAATAAACACAAATTTAAAAGAAAATTTGAAAAAATGTAGCAAAGCAAATTGAACATATTAATTTTAAAACAGTTTATTAAGTTCTTGACAAAGTTTAAAACGTTTGAATCATGATAAGAATCACATAAAATTTTTATACCACATTTTAATCAAAAAGCTAATCTTTTATTTGGACAAAACAAGGAAGACAAATTAAAACGATGCATATTTTATGAGATTTTATTGTCTTTAATCAATTTACCGTATACTTTTGTTTTCACTTTTATTATAACGGTACTCTAAAATGATAAATTTTTCAACGTCTGATCTATTATTTTTTCAATTAAATTAAAAACAGATTTTACTTGTGATATATTGAGTAAAGTATTGCAATTGAAAATGTCCGACGACAAATTGAGAAGTGTAGTTTTTTTAAAGATTGTAAAAGTGGAAAATATCAAGCTGAAATTTATAGAAAATGTAATATAACTATTGATTTTACAGTTTGCTTACAGTTGACTGTAAGCAAACTGTAAAATCAATTGTATCTCGTAACTGTTATGAAACAAACCATTGGGGTGAATTTCCAAGAAAAACAAACACTTGTTAGAAGAATTGTTAAAGAGCTTAAAAAAGATCCATTTTTTGTCGTCCACAAAATTATCAGAAAAACTTAAACTACAAATCTCCAATAGCACTGAGCGACGAAGAGCTAATTAAGAAAAAATTTTTTCTCGAACGCTGAGGGCGTTATCACAAATGCTGAGGGCGTTTTCTCGAATGCGTTTACTGACATCAATCCCATCGAAACTTTCTGGGAAAAACTGACAATAAGATTGTTCATGCAACTAGTGAGTGTCCAACTCTGTGTAGACTAGTGATGAATTGTTTGAACAAATCATGAGGGTCTGACAAGAGATCGATATGAGAATTACCCAAGTAGCAGGACTTGTATGGGCCAGTGCCGGCTTCACCAGTTCTGGCGATCCATTTACGGGACATTAAAGTTCCATGAATGACATGCCGGAGCCGATATGAACCATTGTTGTACCGTAAAAGATTCACCAGAGCTGGTTTGCCAGATAGCAGCTGTCATGTGGTCCTTTTGCGGCATCCCAGTCCTGGATATCCAGTAACGGGCCGATATAAATACGCCAGAGCCGGTTTGCCACAACTGGACCACTGCTTTAACACATAAATGAATAGCGTATCCACCGTTCCTAGCTCGACGTCACGAAATAATTAAGAGTTGTTTTGATTTCAATTCTGCCATTATGGAGGACAACTAAGTTACCCGAACTAATATACTTATTATTATATTCTTAGTTTTTTCAAAAAAAATATTATAAAATTTAATGTTTTAATTAACAAAGTTAGAAAATATAAATCTTAATCTGTTTTATTTATTTATTGTTATTGTTTTATTTTAAAATTTAAGTTAAATATATAAATATGCAAACATTGTTATAAAACATATATAAATATGCAAACATTGTTGAAAAAAAATATATATAATATGGCCAACTTTTGTGCTGTATTTGTTCAAATTGCAATGAGCTTATGGAATCAATGCCTTTATGCTTCAGAATATATTTTGAAACAAAAGTGGCTGTAGTAATTGATTGCTTTGAAATATTCATAAATAAACCATCTAATCTATGCGCAAGAACAAAAACTTGATCACAGTACAAACATCACAATACTGTTAAATTCTTAATAGGTGTAAGACTACAAGGTGTGAAAATATTTGTTTCTAAAGCTTAGGGAGGACACGTTAGCGATAAATACCTAACAGAGCATTGTTCAGTTCTGAAAAACATCATTCCTGGAGATGTTGTTTTAGTAGATAGAAGCTTTAACATTGCTGATAGTGTTGGCTTTTATTGTGGGGAACTAAAGATTCCAGGATTTATGAAAGGAAAGTTTCAACTAACTTGTTTAGAAACAACCCGGAAAATTGCCTCTGAGTACACGTTGAGAGGGTTATTATATTGTTATGCAACAAGTATAAATCTACAAAGTATTATGCCATTAGATTACTTATATACTAAATATTCTGGATTATGGTCAATAGAGATAATTGTTATTGTTTGTTCTTCTTTGATAAATATGTTATTCAATTATTCCTGTAGAATAGTTTTTTTTTTAATTTTAACAGGATTGAATAATTAGTGAAACTAGAATTTGTAACAAAAAATAAACAGTATAAAATATTTTTATTAAAAAACTACATTTTTATTTCAATTTTATATAATAATCTCGATCAATAAAAAGTTTGTTTTCTTTTTTAAAGTAGTTGTGTTCTTTTAGTATGAATTTATTTTTATCCCATATTTCTTTCATAAAATGATTTCTATGGCTGTAAAATTTGTCAATTAGTTCAGGTAAAACATCTTCTTCAAAAAATTGTTTACATTTTATTATATTTCTGTCCATAAATTCCAAATATTCGCTTTATGTTGACATAGCCGATCTATTTGTTTACGTTTGTTTGTCCACCATAATGGCGGTATAGTTTAGTTCCGTATAATTAGAATAAATTAATGACGAGGTAGGAACGGTGGATACGGGAATTTTTTAAAGCCTGTTTTGGACTCTCAAGATTCTCATGTAGTTTAAGGCCAGTCGCCGTAAATTTCGGGTTTGTTTCGTTTATCTGAGGGTGACGTAAAATTATGCCGTTCAGATCTCGCGGGATTTTTCTAGACGTTTATAATAAAGCGGTGACTAAAAAAAGTCCGACAAGAAAGTTTCCTAATTTTTTGAGTATATATCATGAGTTCATAACATGTTATGAATTAGTATATAATATAATGATTTATAACAAACCAAATTATTTATTATTCAAATCTTGATTACTTATTACTTGCAATAGATTTCTTAAATTGGATGTAAATTGTGTTAGTGTATTTTACAAAACTATTGCTCAATATAAAGAACAAGAAAATAGAAAGACTTCTTGACAATTCTGAAAAAAGAGAAACTGGCAGCGTATATATATATACATATATATATATATATATATATATATATATATATATATATATATATATATATATATATATATATATATATATATATATATATAAACAATATCTAGATAATCTAGATAATATCTAAACAAACAAAAAATTAAATCAATTGACTGGATGATTATTGTTAAAACAAAATGAATAAAAAATTATGATAAATTAAATAATGATAATCAATACAAATCAAGTCCTATTTCACAAAAATTAATTACTAAAATTTAAACTATTACTCCAATAATATCACAAAGGATGTTTTCAAAACCAATGGCAAAGGTTTTTCAAATTCATTTTGATGTATATAAACATTCGATAATCACCATAATCTTTAAACTTAATTAGCTGCTTTTAATAAATTTATGTAAATTACTTGTTAATTCAACTAATGTCCATGCATTTGTTGTCATTGATTTATAATGTATTTTAAATAATAATAATCTTACTACAAAAGAATTTAATAAATCGATTTCTATTTCTTCCAAACAAATTGGTTAAATTCATTTTGTCAACAGTCTACTAAAGACTACTGCTGATTTTATTAATTTATTCATTTTCAATCTAAATCTTTTTCTTTCTCGCAATATTTTCATTCTTGTTAAATAAACATTTTCTTTTTCTTCATTTTCTCCAGTTTTATTTATCTTTACTATACAAATTAAACATGCTATCAGTCAAATTTCAATGTGTTGTAATTAAGCAGGATCCATCCTTGTTCGGTAAAATAAATCACATTTCTATATAATTATAAAATATACTTGTAAATAATTTTTTTTTAGTTATATAGTAAGCATTGTAAAATAGTAATTGATTTCTTTGACCAAGAAGTTCCATCAACTATATTGAAAAATTTAAAAAATCATGAAAAGTACTCAAAAGAGACTATGCTGTCAAAATATATTTGGCAACTAAAAGAAAAAAATATTAACTTTAAATTAAACTGGTCTATTCTAAAAACTGCGCCTATCTATAATAACATATCTCAAATGTATATTTTGTTAACAAAAAAAGTTTGAAATTATTACTTATATAGATCAAGAAAATTTACTAAATAAAAAAAAAAAGAACTTATTTCTAAATGCAGACATGAAAATAAGTACCTTTCAAAAAATTATAAAAACAAATGCCCAAACTTATTAACCAAATTTATTTAATTCTAAATACCAATTAAAAGTAATAAATTTATATTACTTTTATATATATATGTATGTATGTATATATATATATATATAAATACATATATATATATATATATATATATATATATGTATGTATGTATGTATGTATGTATGTATGTATGTATGTATGTATGTATGTATGTATGTATGTATGTATGTATGTATGTATGTATGTATGTATGTATGTATGTATGTATGTATGTATGTATGTATGTATGTATGTATGTATGTATGTATGTATGTATGTATGTATGTATGTATGTATGTATGTATGTATGTATGTATGTATGTATGTATGTATGTATGTATGTATGTATGTATGTATGTATGTATGTATGTATGTATGTATGTATGTATGTATGTATGTATGTATGTATGTATGTATGTATGTATGTATGTATGTATGTATGTATGTATGTATGTATGTATGTATGTATGTATGTATGTATGTATGTATGTATGTATGTATGTATGTATGTATGTATGTATGTATGTATGTATGTATGTATGTATGTATGTATGTATGTATGTATATTTATATGTATATATAATGACCACACGCTCTATTTTGTTTATTACGAATAACTTCCCACCGACAGAAACCATTCTGTTTATGCGGTCATCAAAAAGCCTTTCAAAACAAAATCGCTAAGTATTACCGAGTTCTCGACACTTCAGTGTTCGTTGTCGAAAGAAATAACTAAACGTCGGATTTTCTACCCTACCTTCTAGATCAAAGTATGAAAAAACAATATAATTCAATATCAATGTTTTTTAGCTTGTAGATAACTAGAAAAGTTGTGCTTAACAATTTCAACCCTTATTTTTTGAAACATTTATCTTTAAGTTGAAGGACAATATGCGTCATCCACCATATTTTTGTCAATAAAATTTTTTTCAACTTAGCCCAACTTTTGCTACGTACTATTCAGCTTAGACAACAAATTTCAAAAACAGTTTTTTTTAAAAAGGAGTTATAGAAGGTAGGACGAACTACCATAAAAATTTGGACTGGCCTTAAATCACCTGAGTTGCGACGGAATAAACGAACGCTTATGTGAAAATTATAAAACTGATTGTAATGAAGTTTTTTATCTTGAGTTCAAATATTGATAAATAAAAAGTTTCAAATAAAAATCTGTTTTTTTGTTTAACATAACATTTTTTTCTCAAAAATATTTACATAAATTTCAAATATGAATATATATTTTTTGGTTAACAAAACATATTCTTACAATAATTTTTGTATGTTACCTTTTCTATTTTTCGTTTTTTAGAATAAATGTGATAAAATAAGGTACTAGTTTTCAGTAAGACTAAGTATAATTTTTATTTTTAGTTTTTTTAAATTTATTTTGTTAAATAGTAGTGAAGAAAAAGTATTTAAGTTTAAAATTTAGACCAAAGAAACCTTGTTATTATATAGGTCTAAAATGATAATTGCCAACCAACTTACAACTGTTGGGAGCTGCCAACATAGTAATTTATTAATTGCTTGCGCAGAATTCTCAAATAATAGTAAGAATAACAGTAAGTATAACAGTATATAATGTTAATAAAAAGATATAGTAGATGATTTAAATATTTCTTTATTCAAAAATTTGTTATATAATACATTATGAAAAAATTTAAGGTCTTCTTACATGCATTTATATCTTAAAATAGAAGGGATTATTCCAAAACTTTAAGGGATAATTATTAACATTTAAAGATATGAACTTACATGTATCATACATTTTTTAATAACATACATAATGTATATTTTATTCTTAGTATTATGTTTAGTAAAAACTAACAATATGTGTTGTATTCAACTATAAAGGATGATGCATATTTACAGGACCATTAAGAAAAAATGGTCCAACCAAAGGTGCATCCGAAAGTGACATTCATAAAGTCATTGTTCAATATATGGTAGGATCGTAACGATGGCAGAAAACAAAGAGCCATAAGAAAGTCTGCTGATATAAATAGGTTTGAACATTGTTAAATGCCAATCATTGGTAGTATGGTTGCTATAATTGCAACCTGGCATAAGTTATTTACACGGATTGATTTTACATTTTAGTTTTAAATGTTTTTTCAATAATAATAAAAAAAAATAGTAAAACAGGTAGTCCCTTATAAAACATTTCTGAAGAAATTTAAATATATATAAATCACATCTTTTTGATATTTTTATATAATAATTTATATTATATATTGTAAGTGTGTCATAATTTATATCATAATATATTAATAATTTACATTATATATAATATAATTTAAATTATATATAATATAAAATTCTTCTTTAGAAGATTTATAAAAAGAATTTGTTTGTTGAATTTGGCTTTATTTTGATGAAGCAATTTACATTCATTTTGTTGTAAATTTACAAATCGAAAAGAGTGATTTAACTTAATGGTATTTTCTCTATTCCATTAATAAGGAACATGTAAAGGGTAGGCTTTAATAATTTAATTAAAATAAATTAGAAATCTAAAACTTTGTTTTCATATTTGAGTGATATGTACATGCAATATATAAAACAGATAAAGACAAACGTTATAATAATAGAGATTTACTGTTTTTGGCCCGTTACCGATTCTGGTGAATCTATGGGCTTGCATAGGACTTTTAAGCATTTGCCAGTGGTGGCCCGATGAAACGCCAGAGCCTGCAATGGCTAGCCAGCCCTGGACCATAATTAAGCCAATGTGCATAGCAGCACTGCGCCAGGCCTGGTTGTGTTCCGCAGTCAAAACCGGACCGTTGTCAGGCCATATAAACATTGCTACTTGGGTATTAACTCATTAATTGAGTTGATGCCTCAAAGAATAAAAGGAGTATCCACACCATCCACACCATTAATTTTAGTGAATACATCGACTCTTCCACACACTCACTTGGTTTCTCTTTATCCTAAATCATACAACTGTGTATGATGTAGAATAAAATCAGATCCACGAAAATTTGATTAATGAAGCCTATTTTTACGTCAGTGTATCCATCAATAATATCGGGAAATTTTTAACTATTCCTGATAGTTAACAGATATAATTCCGTGATGCCTGCAGAATTTCTATGGATAGAGCTTCAAACAATGGCGCATAGTTTATGAAGTCGTCGTGTACTTAAGGCCAGTTGTAATTGGTAAGCGTCTGATGATCTTAAGCAAACATAAACTGGAGCAGGCAGCATGGGAGTTGTTTTTATTTTCTTCCAACAAAGTTGTATTGTTTTAATAAACGACTTTCTGATATCAGGTGATATTTTCCGATATTAGGATTCCAATATTAGGTAACATCTTCCGATATCACACGATGTCAGGTCTCCAGGAACGTGGAGCATCTTAAACTGAGCCTGTTGGCTGAAACTTCTCAGCAATTTGCTGCACTACTGAGGTTTCAAATGGCTTCTTAAGAAAAATTTCTAAGCTTTAGTGGATTAAATTCAACTTTACTGCAAGAATCCCGTTTCTTTACCACCACTGCACAGTGGGCCAGTAGGTGGACAAAATGGGAAAAATTTTAGTTGTCTAATCTTGAAAACTTATTTAATTTTAGTATCTATATATATTAGGAGAAATTTATTGATAACTTATTTATATTAAATCCCTTAGTTACCAGGACTTTAAGCATTTGAATATTGAAATTAAAAAAAAAAAAAAAAAAATTTAAATAAGTAATTAACGGTGATATCAACGTTGTGTTATATTTCAATTACATCTACGTTTTTGAAACAAAAAATTAGCACATGTTATTCTAGAGTGTTTAGAGATAAGAAAAGCCAAATGTGTGAAATAAATTTGTCATAGCATATTATCTCAGTTATACTTTGAAAATCACAGATTAAAAAAAAAAATTCCTTAAGAAATTTGTTTTTTGCCGCACTATAACTAATAATTACCACAATTTGCCATGTGCTGTCTTATATTTATTTGAGCTATATGATGCTTCAATTGAGTTTTAATTGATTGCTCGTCCCCTTAAATCCCCGTTCAGATTTTATATATGTTTTAACTTGGTTGCTATGGTACTAAATTTTGCATGGCAACAACTCATTTTTACATTAACGTTGTTTTAACAGTATTTTACATGCGCTAAGTACACAATATTGGGGGTATGTATTAAAATGAGATTCACAATTCTTATGGGATTATTTTTTTTTGGTTAGTATGGATACCTTACTTTGCATAGCATAGCAACAACATATTTTCGGTAGTTGTTAGTAATTTAATTACTAACACTAACAGTAATTTAATTACTTTTAATTTTAATTACTAACACTTGTAGTAACTTAATTAATAACAAGTATTAGTAGTCCGGACGGCATATATATTATAACATTAAACTTTTAAATACAAAATACTTGCTACAATAATAATTTAGATATGGTTTTATTAAACTTAGACATTCATAATTTTCTCCAAAAAAACAATCTTAGTATTTCAAAACAATATATTTCTGAAGATATATTAAAATTTATTCAGCCAAAGTTTGCTGATTTTAAAGACGTTGATTTTAGACACGCTGTTCAACGATTTGTTTACTTGTATAAAAAAAAGTGGAAATCTGCAAACTATTCTGTCAAAAATTTTGAAAAGAAGTTTGTGAGCTGGCTTAATGAATATTTAATTGTTAGAAAAAAAGACAATGAACCAACTGCAAGTAGACGTGGTCGAAAACCAGTTGCATTTGATAATAGTTCTAATAAAACTAAAAAACGGCGTGTATCTTGTTTAATTGAATCTCATTCATCCAATGAATTATTTTTTGCTGCTAATAAAAAATTTAGAGATGAATCTATTATTGTTGCTGCCAAGAACGTTTTAAATATTTCAAATACAGATAAAGCAACTAAATATTCAGCAGACGAAGCACTGGCTTTAATAATTGATGCAAGTCTGACAAAAGCTTCCTATCAATTGGTTAGAAGCGGAGCCTTTGAGAAAGAGTATAACATTTACCCTGCTTACAATGATGTCAGAGATGCAAAATTGAAATGTTATCCTGCAAACATAACAGTGGAGGACTATTCAGCTTCAGTTCCTTTAAAAGATTTAATAATTCATACTTTGATTAGAATCTGTGGAGTTCGGGAACCTGTGCTAAGGCACTTGATATTGAACGACAAAGCAGTAAAAACAATGACACTAACGTGTAAGGATGGTTTTGATGGTGCTACTGGCTAAAGTATTTATAAACAAGTTTTATCAGAACCCGACATTAACAGAGATTTAAAGCGTGAAGAATCACTATTTATTACTTGTCTAGTACCATTGGATTTGACTGGATTTAACAACAGCAACGAAAAGGTGCCTATTTGGAAAAATCAAAAGTTGTCCTCCACAGCCAATTGTAGACCCATAAGATTTGCATACAAAATGGAATCCAAGGAATCTGTGATTGAAGAAGATCAGTACATTAAAAGTGAAATAGAAAGCTTGGGAATGATTTTATTTGAGGTTTGCAGATCTTCTATTGAAGTGAATTGTATTATTGAACTTACAATGATTGATGGGAAGGTTCAAACGATATTATTGTTTTATATTTTTTTTGGTGCAATTTAAAATTGACAATGTTTTCTTGCACTATTTTTGCTTTTATTATTCCTAAAACATTATTTACCTAAATACTCAATTGTTATTCAATATAGGTGGGACAAAAATCCGATAAAATATTCAAATATCAATTTACCACTTTGTAACTAAGGAGAGTATCCGGAAACTAAGCAATATAAGTATCCATAGCAACTAAATTTAAAAAATTATCACTTTTGTAAGAAGTGTGATCTCATATTGGTACTCATGACAAATTTAGTGAATATAGCACTTATAAAATATCTGCAGATAACAAAAATAGGTTGTTGCTAAGCAAAATAAAGGTATCCATAGCAACGAAATAAAAAAATATTACCTTCATAAAAAGCGCAGACATCATATTAGTACTCATACTAATTTTAGTGAATATAGCTCTAATATTAAATTAGTTACGAATTTTGTCCAGTAAAAGTGAATTCTGGCCCACTGTGCACTGTGGTAAAGAAATAGGGTTCTTGTAGTAGAGTTGAATTATCAACGCAGGATCAGAAGTTTCAAGATGCGCCTAATATTTATAATATGCGATATTGTAGAACAAAAATGCTCAGTAATTTAAAATGAAATAATAATTTTTCAAAACTCAGTCTTAAAATTTAATGCTCGTATATGAGCATTTGAAAAAAAAGCTTTCTACAAAAATCTGTATTCCGGCTCACAATACATTATTAAGCTTTGCTATTAAAATGCCGCAAAAAAAAGATTTTTTTAACCACAAAAACAGATTCATTGTTTACATAACTTTAGTCGTTTGTTATTTGAATTACCAATACTTTTCCAATGAGGAATCAAAAATAAATATATTTTTGTTTTCTCAAATATTAATCGTCATCTCATAAAATGATGTCCATAACGTGTAGAAAAAATTACAACTCGGAAATTTATCAGGAAAGTTTCAGTTATTAAAATTTGCATATATTTAAATTAAAAAAATGTTAAATTTTTGTTCAGAAAGGTTTTATAGACATTTTTACACGCTTTGCGAGTCAAGACCAATACTTAAAAGCTTTTTTCTTATAAAAAAGTGAATACTACAAAAAATAATTACTGTAAAAAAAAAATCTTTTGCCCTATGACTTTAAAGAAAAAGAAAATTGCTTGTAGTTGCACATTACGTGCCTAGAGTAAATTTCCTAAACTTTGCTGTCTGTGAATCATATTTTCAGATGTGCGCTTTAAGTGTTTTTTTTTTTTTGTTTTTTTTTTTTAAAAAAAAAAACAAACTCAAAAGCATTATGTTAAAATTTTGCTTACAGAAAATATTTTAGTGAAAGAAGTAGATGTTACATTTCTAAATCATACTGTCACATGATGTACGTAACGCAATCGCACGTTGCCACGCCAAGCACCAAATATACCGACAAACAGTACGTTAACTGGTCTGTAGTGCATTTCACGAAATTCAGTAAAGTAAAAGAAAAAAAGAAAATTGCTAGATTAAAGAGTCAACAAGAATAAAGCATCAATAAGAAAGTGGTTTAGAAGCATCAAAACTCTTTTTAATTTTTTTTGTTTTTTAGTTTTCTACAAGAATCTTATGAATTTGATAATAATTTCTGTTAGTGTATACAATCACTGTCGATTTGTTATAATAACAATTTCTAGTAATAATAAAAAGGATGAAATAAGAATGCGGAAACTCGCAGAAGACCATAGGATTTTATAATAAAGAACCGCTACATATAATTCTATTGACATCAATATTATTGATACATTCTAATTAAGTTCACACTCAGTGTTAACAAAGATTTTATTAGTTACTTATACAAAAAGATAAAATTAAGAAGAATTCAGTGATAAGATTTTCTTAAATATTCTTTTTGCTTCAAATGAAGATTTCAAAATAAACAATATTTGTAATTATTCCAGTGATTTTAGCTTGTTTGAACTTAGTTTTGAATGAAGGTTTAACAAAGAAGCCGTTTATGCGCAAAATGTTGAATGAAGATTCAATAAAGAAGCCGTTTGTGCGCAAAACATATTCACAATAAGAGTTTTGTTTACAAGGATCATGGAAAAATAAAAGGACATTGCTGAGCATTTGCTTTTGTACCTGAGACAAATGACATTACATATGTTCAGCTCATACAATAAAAATATACTCATGCTTTTTAAAAGAAACATATGATTTTCTTTTTAAGAGAGACTTTCTGTAAGAATCAGGCAAAAATACAACTTTTTTAGAGTGACCCTCTTCAAAATTGCTAATTTTTTAATATGTTGTTGCTATTCATACTGGAAGCTCAGTTCCAAAATTTTTTTTAAAAATATTCATTGGTTCACTAGATATTGGATTTCAAAGTTTGAGTAAATTTATAGAAATATTAACCAATTGTAGTCAAGTGCATTTTTAAACTTGAAAATAGAACAAAATATATGCTATCAAATATCAATTTCACTTGATTATTGTTTATTGGCTATTTTAAACCAAAAATTAACAAAACTGGTAAATAAAATGTTTTTCCTTGTCTAAATATCATGCATCAAAAGTACGCAAAAATTTATTTTTAGTCTTTTTGAATCTTCGTTTTTATCTAAAGCCGCGGGAATCCCATAACTTTTTTTTTAATTATAAATCTTCAACTTGTTAAGTACATTAAAATATAAAAAAACATATAGGGAAGTAAAGGCTTAGTCGCAAAATCCAACTCAAAAATGAAAGTTTAGTCATTTAGCGCTTTTTTTGTGACCTCATAATGGCTAAAGCCCTGGGTTTACAGTAAAATTTGATTTTCAAAAATGAGTACTGACCTTTAACCTATCTTATTTATAAAAAATACCTATGGGTTATTGCAATAGTATCTAAAAAATAACATATACCTCATATTGATGATTTCTATTTTGAATAATAAATGTTTTATGTAAGAAACAGAAGGAGCTCAAATCATGTTTTTTGAGTATAATTTTTACTCTGAATATTTTTCCTGAGTATGATTTTGAGTATGATTACTTTATTTGATAAACCACTTTGTAAACCCAACCGATATTTTGTGCGTGTATATTGGGGTACAGTGAGATTTATTTGTTTTTGAAAAAAATAAAATTCAAGCTTAAGAAAAGGTGTATTCCTATGTAAAATTAAATTTCAAGGTAGGTCTGTTATGGACCACTTTTTGATCAGAAAACGTCTTGATACCCAAATTTTCATATCTACAGATTATTAAAATGAAAAAAACAAAATCCGTTTTTATGTAATAAACTCTCCTAATAAGCGCAGCGCCGAATTAATTTTAAAAGATATTTTTACTTGGCTCTCCGCTGTATAAAAGCTTTATACAAGATCGAAGTTTGTTACTATTTTATTCATTATTAGCTATTTAATCGAGATATTTATAAATGTCGAAAGTTAAGACTAGATCATCCACCACTGCAATTTCAGATTTTATTGGACCTGGAAAAGATTTTATTCCTAGTGAGCTGCCTACAAACAGAGCATTATTCAAAAAGGGATTTTACTAAAAGAACAAAAAAGCATGACATGCAATCTACACCATAATAAATATTCTAACAAAGATCTTGCTAGCGATCTGATTCCATTTGTTCTTGCTCAATGGAGAAAAGCAAATGTTAAGTTTCAACAGCCAGTTATTATTGGTGAGAAATCACTTTATTACAGAATTAAAACCCTTTGGAAGAAAGTAGAAAACGTTGCATGGGGAAGAACTAAGGCAAAAGTAAAAGAAGAACTTATATTGAAGTTAGATAAGCTAATGGACCTCATAACATGTCCTCATAAGATTCTTCTGTGTGAACATGATATGTCTGGGTGTTCTTCCCCCAAAAATTGTAAAAGTAAAGCACATATAAATTGCACCTGTATTTTTTCTAAAAAAATTCCAACTATGGAGCTCAGGTGGTTATACAGTCAAAGAAATAAGACAGGTGAAAAGTCTGACATGCAAATGGGACATGCTGATAAGATTGAGACAATGAAACTTAGAAAAAAATATAAGAGAAAAATCAGTGACGAAAAAGCTTATGAGAAAAGAATGAAAAAACTACAAGATGATCAAGCATCCTTTGAGGTAAATATAATTTCATAATAGTAAATATTTTCTTTGTTTATATAGCAAATTATACACACACACACACACACACACACACACACACACACACACACACACACACACACACACACACACACACACACACACACACACACACACACACACACACACACACACATATAAAACAAAAATAATATTTGTAAAAGTTTGGTTTTAGGTCACAGAAAAACAAGATATAGAATTATATGAAGAATATCAAAAAAATATTTCTCCTGATATTTCTCTCAATGACAACTATAATCCAGTTAATTGTAACTTTACTTTAAAACAAGACAATGAAATTAAATTGTTGGTTGAAAGGCTTCTAAAGGATAAATTAGGTGTCTATGTATTCCTTGTAACACGATTTTTAGAAAAGAAGTCAAGAAAAAACACTATGTCAATAAAAAACACAGCAATGGCTAGTATAAGGTAATCATATAGATTATTATTTTGTTGAGCAGCAAAAGTTTGGATGCTGAATTAATAAAAATAAATATAAACTAGTTTTATTTTATAGGTTTGGGATTTCACCTGCCGCAACTGCAGCAATTGCTACAAGTTATCTGCAAGATTTAATTAAAGCAGGATTTCTCACCCCTGAATACTCTTACCTCGCTTGTGATCCTTCTAAGTTGACGAGAGCAAGAAAAAAAATCATTGTAATAGCAAAGAATAATGACAATTTTAATCTTCCAAAAGCAGATAATATTGGCATTTACTTTGGAAGAAAAGATTCAACAAGAGCGATGATAAATGATTCAAATGGACAACTACATCCTATTATTATCAAAGAGCAACACATTACTGTGACTATAGAACCTGGTGGTCGATATCTTGGTCATTTTACTCCAAATGCACATACTCATTCAGATAAGCCAGCTAAAAAGATTGCTGAAGGTGTTTATAATTTGCTGCAACAATATAATCTTACTGAATCATGTTTAGTACTTGGAGCTGATAGTACTTCAATTAACACTGGCTGGAAAGGTGGTGCTATAACACATCTTGAAAAGATGTTAGGTCACAAATGCCACTGGGCCATATGCATGCTTCATTCAAATGAGTTATTTTTGCGTCACCTAATAGAAGGAATTGATGGACTAACATCATGTAGTACTGGCTTTGTAGGTCCTGTGGGAAAATGTCTTGCTGATGTTAATAAAATGGAGTACAATCCTCAATTTAAAGCTCTTCCAGAGGGAGAGAGCTTTGTTGACATTCCAGAAACAATACTAAAAAATATGTCAACAGATCAAAAACAAACCTACAAGTTATGTAAAGCAGTTAAGATCGGTGTATTGCCACCTAATCTTAGAGAAATTCAATGTGGCCCCTTAAGTCATGCCAGATGGCTCACTACTGGCATGAGAATAGTCTTTATGTGGACAAGGAAACATGACTTAACTGATCAGAATTTGAAAAATCTTGAGTTACTTGTATTATTTTGTTTACAATTTTACTTTAAACTTTTTTTTGACATTACAGTTAAAGACAGACTTGAAGATGCTTCCAATCACATTCTGTCTCAATTGAGAATTCTTAGAAATCAACCTGTTATAGTAAGAGAAATTGTGACTCCCTACATCCAGTTAGGTGCTTGGTATGCGAACCATGAAAGTTTATTAATCTCTTTATTATCTAGTAATAATGCAGAAGACCGCAACTTTGCAGTTGACCGAATTTTGGAACAAAGGGGTAATAAAATCCTTGGAGACATGCGAATCAGACCAAGAAAAATACCTAAACTGAACTTTGAAGCAACTACTCTTCAAGAGCTAGTCAAATGGGAAAATGGTGTAGTACAAGAACCTGTTTTTACTTGTTCGCTCACTAAAGATAAGTTGGTATTGCTAAGATTGACACCTCTAATAACTCCTTCTGTTAAAATTCATACTCAAAGTACCGAGCGTGCTGTAAAACAAGTGACAGTAGCATCCATGTCAGTAGTTGGACCAGATGCAAGAGATGGATATATAAGAGCTAGAGCTCAACATAGAGAGTTGCTACCTGTTTTTAAAACAAAGAAAGAAATTTTAATAAATTTTCAATGTCAATAGATTTGAAAGATATGTTGTTTTATTTATTGTTTTTTTTAATAGTGTTATAGTTATCAAAATATTATTTGAGTAAGATGGGATAGACCTCCTGTTTTTTGGGGAAACCGCATCACTGGCACCACCTTTGTTTCTAATGAAACAAAAAAAACTACTGTTATAAGCAAATTTGTTAATCATTGAGACCTCATTGAAAATTGAAGACCCTCTCCCCTGAAATGTCCAGAATCTGCATTGCTGGTAGGATTCATGCAAGATAATGACTTTGAAACAAGTATCAAAAAAACTTGCAATTGGTCTAGAAACATTATTTGCATTTAATATTTCATCGCAATGAAAAAGAAGGACATGTAAAACATAATAAAGGACAAATGTGACAAATAAGATTTTACTAAATTTTGCAATTTCTAAAAGTGAAAATTTGGGTATCAAAACTTTTTCCGATCAAAGATTTTTTTAAGGAAACCCTATTTAAAATTTGATTTTACATAAGAATACACCTTTTCTTAAGCTTTTAGAAGAAAAAAAAATTCTCGCTGTACCCTAGTGTATAGTTAGTTTATATTTTTGACTTTTTTCGAAAACATTTTTGAAAATGTCAGGAAAAAATATTTCTTACGAAACATGTTGCTGCTTTAAATGGAATAATTGTGGACCTTACATGCGATCTACTCCAAATGTAGACGAAATGTTTGAAACAAGCCAACTAACTGAAAATATACAACCACATCTTATAAACCTAAAGGTAATTTTTCAATTTTAGTAAAAACTTTTACTTAAATGGATTTATAACAATATCTTGTAAATGCTAAATTTAGGTTTTAATAAATTAATTTTTAATAATAAAAAAGATAGTAACAAAATAATAAAATTGCTTTTAAGGTATTAAAGAGTTATGAGTTAGCTTGTGATTGGAACGAAAAATCTCTGATTGAAAATCGATTAAACAGAAAATTTAACAATGTAGAGAAAATATGTGCATATCATCGCTACACATTAGGAATAGGATGGAAACAAGGAAAAAAAATGTCACTGTGCTCTCCTGAGACCGCCAGGGTAAATTTTGGTTTACTCTAATTTTTTTTGTTTAATTATCAATATTGGGTTTAGTTAAGTATTTTAAAATAATTTTTAAAATCTAAACTAACTTTTAAACATATTTTTTTTGCAAAAATAGTTTTTACCTAAAATAGCATATGGAGGGGGAGGGGGTAATATGAGAGGGCGGGGATTTTTTTCAAAATTTATAGGGGTATTACACTTCTAAAACAACTTTTGTTACAAAAAATACAACTTTAAAATGAAAAAATGAGATCTTTTATGATAAAGTTAAGATAAATTCTAGATTGACAATATAACATCAAGGCAATAAATGTAGCAGTTTAACATGAAATATTGAAATTCCTTATAAAATAATTCAATCATTTCAAAGTTCACAATAATTAAAAATTTTAAAAAATGAGAGAAAAGGACTACTTGAAACTGTTTATACCGAACTCAATCACACTTTTCTTAAGCTGTTTTGCATAATCATTGTGTTCCAAACGACGCTTGTATCGCTTCCATACTTGATAGTGATAGTGGTGAGCACTTTCTCCTGCCTGCTCGGCATATACACCAAGCCCAAACTGACTATGCTGAAGAAAAGGAACAAGATGACATACTAAAATATGAAATTTCCAGCTAATATTTAATTGGTAGTTAAACTTTTCCAGAAGATGAAGCTGCAGATTTTCGAAAGCTTTTTTAAAATCTAAAACTGATTCAGCAATAGAATCTCCAATAAACATGCTAAAACCTTTTGTTTTAATAATTGAAAACTTTCTAAGACAGTTAACTACAGGTTGGAGAAATATCATATTTGGTAATATAGAGGCTGCACTTAAAAGGTCAACTTCTAAATTATCTAATTTATCTAAAAGTCTCTGTGAATTATTACCATCCAAACCAGTTCCGTGGTAACCTCTAAAGATTATATAGTTCGACTTAAGCCACGAATCAAAATCAGGCCACAATGTAATTAATATTTTTACAAACATAGAAGTAATACCAATTAGAATGTGTAACTCTGGTGGAGGAATGAGATATTCCACTAAAGTTTCTTTAGGTTCATCAAGATACACAACTCTAGGAGAAATACAGTTTTTAAATTCCATTATGTGATTCTTTTTACATCCATCTTCAATGAACTTGTTGTAGTTGGTATCAATTGAACCTAAGGTTCTTTTTTTTCTGCTCTCAAGAGTACTTCACACCAGAGAATGCATACTTGCCGCTGTGACTGCTTAAACCAAATAAAGAGTTACCACATTTTAGATCAAATGCTATTGAATATTTTACATCACTCAGAGCTAGTGGTTTCAATAGTTTGCTAAGATTACCATTATGCTCTGAAACATCTTCAACTAAAGCCAAAACCAATGATCTTTTTACACCACAATCATCAAGACTTTCTGAAGTTGTATGTTTACATAGTGGGTCAAAAACATTTATAATGCATTTAAGAAAACCCTGTCTACCATCAATGGAAATCCTAGCAATAGTGCTATAAGGATTCAAACTTCTTTCATTAATCATATAAAGATTTAAATCAGAAGTATCTTTTACAAATACTAAACTACGACTTATCTCTTCATCCCCTGAAATGAATGATTCAGTTTTGACATCATAAAAATCTGAAAATACATTATGCAGCTCCTCTATCTGATTGATATATTAGGTTCTAATATTTTCTTCCCTAAATTTTGTCGCATATGTTTACAAAGTAGGTTAGTCTTTCTTTTACTCAGGTTTAGAGTATTAGAGATTTCCATTTTAGTTTCTAGAGATAACTTTTTAACGGATGTTCTGGTGCATTTATTATCAGGTGGGCCAACAACAAGAAGAAGATTGTTTCCAAAGGTTTTTAAAGGAAACTTGTCTCCAGATTTAATATCGTCTCTTTTCATTTTTATTTTGAGAATTCCAGAAGCAACTTGTTCACTGGATATATTTCCAAGACCTTCAGCCAACATAATTAGGTTTTTTACAGCTTCACTTTTAAAGCAAAAGTGAGAAATTCCTTTGCCTAAATAGAAATTTAGGGTAGAAAAAACTCTGATATTATTATATTTGTAAAACATATAAAAATAATACACTAATATTTAATAAGTCTATCATGGACTATGCATTGACTAGCATAGACTCTATGCTAAATTTAAATTACTTTTTTTTTAATAACTGAAGAAATAGTTTTTTAACTAAAATATACAAGTTATACAATATTTTTAATTTGTTTAAGGAAATCATACCTATTGTAGAAAAGCAAGAAGGACATATCTTTTTAACAATTTTATCAACGATATCTTGATTATTTGTTGTGATCTGTTCAGATATTTCACTAATATCAGATGATCTTCTGAGTTTTTGTCTGTTTATTTGAGATATTTTCTCAATCCAATCATTTAATTTTGATGTTTCACCCCTGTTCAATGCATATAAATTTGTCTTGCAAGAATTACAAATGTTTTTTAGACAACACTCTTTTTCTACATCATATTCTCTCCAAATCAAATTTTGAATGTGAAGTTGTAATGCGGGAGTTACTTTAATAAGTTTATGTGATCCTTTTCCAAAGGTAATAAAGCAACATGCACAAATTAGTCATTTTTCGTCGGCCATTTTGACAAAAAAATATAAGTTTTATATGATCGCTTTTAACTGTAGTAATTATTTTCATCGGTATTGCAACAATTTGTACCAAATAGAATAGATGATGCAATCATAAAATGACGCAATTTATTTTAGACATTTTAATTAATTAAATCTAAAATTTCTATGTTTAAAAGTTAGTTTAGATTTTAAAAATTATTTCAAAATACTTTGTTTAATCCATTAATATTAAATAAACAAAAAAATTTAGAGTAAACCAAAATTTACCCTGGCGGTCTCAGGAGTGCACAGTGATGTATGCACCCTGATCACAAACTACAAACAGGGAAGAAAGCAACAATAGGGCGACCCTCACCAATATCTATGACACTTCAAATATCTTCCTGTTATAGTTCATACTTTCCAATTGGTTCAATAATATGTGATCGTCATCGAAAGGAACACTATTCCGAGACAAAGAAAAAAGAAACAAACATAGAAACTGAACTTGAATCTACATCAGCAGCATATGATATTGATTTTTTACCAGATGAGTTCTTACAAAATCAAGAAGAACTCAATACTTCAAATGAAATCAGAAAAAGTATTACAGATTGTCTTGGGACCAGTCCAATTAAATTCCAGTTTAAAAGAAAACTTGAGCTTATCAATGAATCTACAAAGCAACAAATGCGAAGGAAATATAAACGTATGGAAGAGGCCTTGAGAAATAAATTTGCAGAATCATTGCACCTGGTCAATCGGAAGAGTTTTTGAAAGTGCTTGACGGTAATGAAAATACCGAAACAGAAATTCCGGATGAAATTGAAAAACTCGTGGAAATGTATAACAACAGTGACGCAACAAGTCAACTGGTAATTTTGGCATTTATTGATCATAATAAATACACAAAGCAATTTTTATGCGACACATTTACATGTACAAAATATAAAATAGAACTTGCCAAAATATAAAATGGAAGTCCTTGCAAAATGGGTTTGTGCTACCCCAAAAAAAATTTATTTACAAGAAGTAGACTTTCAATTCCAAAATGTGAGCATTTTTTAGATTTTCTCTTCTCAAGTGGATTATTACAAGACGTTTCTTATGGTATTTCCAAAATAAAGTATGACAGTGGTGATGTTGAAACTGTTGCCCGTGCCATTTTAACAGCAAAAAACAGTCATACCATTGCTTTATATTGCGAAAGCTGAAAAGAAATTGGATACGAACCTCTGTCCGAATCAAGTTTATTGCGAATACTAAATGCAATTAAACCTTCTCATAGAAAATGTCTCGCGGGTTTAAATGACACGGCTGCTGCTGGGATGAACGCATTTGCAACACTTGAACAATTCGCAACTATGTTCAATAAAAAATCAACTGTTGAGAAACTCGAAAGATCAAAAAGGTATTTAAAAACTAAATATAAGCTTCATTGCAGCGATTTAGAAAATGAAATTGCAACACATTCAACTAGATTTGCCCTTTCTGATCCTGAAAACATTAAATTGCAATCATGTAGCATTTTGAATGATTCTGTATGCTATGAATGCAATGAATTATTTGAAGTTTTAGATGAAGTCAACCAAATAGGAAATGAAAATAACGTTGGTGATGATGTATTATATGACATTAAAGTTTTAATAAGCAGCATCACAGAGTATATGAAGCACTTACTAAGAGATGCACAGCAAAAAAAAGCAAAGAATGATGCATATAAACAACTAGATGACCAATCAGCACTTTGGTTGAAAGACTATTCACAAAAAGTATTGCCCATGAAATTTCGAGAGGGCCAGAAGGACTACTTTGGAAAGAAAGGCATCAGCATGGACATAGATGTTTTTTTTACAAAAAAAAAGACATTCTCAAAAAACACGTTTACCTAACAACTGTGTATCGATGCGATCAAGGTGTTTCCTCTGTTATCTCTATTGCTGAATCAGTTCTAAATCATGCTAATCATTCAGTCGAATCTATGTACAAGCTCTGCAAAAATAAGAATTTTAAACTTCTACGGTACGACTTTAATGAGCCTTGCTGTGGAAAAGACCAATGCGATAGGGAAAGTGCATCCGCTAAAACAATATTGAGAAGTTATGTAGACGCTGGCAATGACATAGTAACAGCAGAAGATGTTGCAAAAGCAGTGAAATACGGATATGGCATCAAAAACGCAATGGTTAGCGTTGCAAAAATTGAGAATGTTACTTTAACTGGTCCTAAAATTCCAAATATAAGCAACTACCACTCCTATGAGTTCCAAGAAGACTACATGACTTTGTGGCGATACTATGAAATTGGAGAAGGAGTTAAAGTGCTATACAACAACCTTTCAGTTGAAACATCAATTGAATTGATTGTTCCATTCACAAGTACTGAAGGAAACTTTCAGCGAAAAACTCAGGGAAAAAATAAGAAAAGAAATTATGACTTAAATACACTACATTTTTGCCAGGAGACAGGTTGTATGAAATATTTTAAAACAATTATCGAGTTAGAGGGACATATGTTGATAGGGCAGCACAAAAGATCTGAAGAATTTTCTTCTTTAGATAAAGTAAAAAAGATTTACACTGAAAAGATGAAAGCAAATTTGCAAGTTCATTCAAATTGTATAACCGCATCGGTTAAGATCACACCTACCCCAATAAACAATATATACTCTCAAAAGTTCAAAAAGTTAGGTTGGGCATTACCAACAAGAAAGACGTTTCGTTTTTCCATAAAGCAGAAAAAACTACTTTATGAAAACTTTATAAATGGAGAAAATACAGGAAAGAAGATGTCACCAGAAGAAGTTAATACACTGATAAGAAAATCTCTTACCGCGGATGAGTTCGTTTCAAGTCAATAAATAAGATCTTTGTTTTCTAGATGGAGTAATCTATTAAGAATTGGAAAATTGACTGCACCGACTATTGAAGAAAATGATAACAATGAATTTGAAGATGAAGAAGCCGAGAAATATCAAGAAGAAATACATAAACTTGCAACTGAACTTTCTGTTATATGGAAGAAAGATGATTGGGTGGCAGTTGTTCACAAAAATCAATGGTATCCAGGAGTTATTGCAGAGGTAAACGAAAAAACTAAAAAGTTAAAAGCTAATGGCATTGATAACAGTATTAGAATTTAAATCATTATTTATTATAGAAGTATTATGTTTCATTATGTTATTCATAGATTTTTTAAAATTTGTTTTAATATTTTCAGATAACTGAAGACGGTATTGTAGTTGACTGCATGAAAAGTGTATCTTTTAGAAAAAATTGTTATCGATGGCCTAACCAGAAAGATAGCATTGTATATTCTGATGAAAACATCTTATGTAAAATAAGTCCCCCGACTCCAATTAATCAAGCTGGGGATTACCTCTTAGCAACAAATGATTTTGAAGAAGCTAACAAACTAATGAAAAAATAAGCTTAAAAAATAAGTTAAGAAATTAACTGTAAAACAACATGTATGTTTTTTTGAATAACTATCAAATATGCGCATACCCCACAACTATTATTCTTCTATCTGATCATTAAAAAAACAATGTTCACATTTCTCTTATATTATTTCTTGTAAACCCAGGGCTTTAGCCATTATGTGTTCACGAAAAATGCGCCAAATGACTAAACTTTCATTTTTGAGTTGGATTTTGCGATTAAGCCTTTACTTGCCCATAGTTTTTTTTACACTTTAAGTTAATTAACTGGTTGAAGATTTATAATTAAAAAAAAAAGTTATGGGATTCCCACGGTTTTAGATGAAAACGAAGATTCAAAAAGACTAAAAATAAATTTTTGCGTACTTTTGATGCATGATATTTAGACAGGCCAAAGTCTTTGTTTTATCTTATTTATAATTTTTAAGTCTAAGCTAGCCAATAAACAATAATCAAGTGCAATTCCTAATTTAAAGTATTTAGTTTGTACTTTTTTTTAAGTTTAAAAATGCTTACGGCACCATTTAGTCAATATTTCTAAAAATTTAGACAAACTTTGACATCTAATATCTAGAGAACCAATTAATATTTACTGTAAAAATTTTGGAATTGAGCTTCTAATGTGAATATCAACAACATATAAAAAAATTAATGATTTTGAAGAGGGTCACTATTGGGCCTTGCCTGATTCTTACAGAAAGCTTCTCTTAACGTTTATCAACCTTATAACATGTTTATTTGAAATTGTCGTGGTATTTAATAATTTGTTGCTAACATAGCGACATGTTTATTCCAGTTCAAATTTTCATTTATAAATAAATCAAGAAATTTGATCACAGGATCTGATTTCAAGAGAGAATAGTAGGAATTCGACCTCTTTATATCATGTTATTGTTTTATTTTTTAAAGTTTATTTTTTTAATTCATTTTTCTGATAAACTTTCCTTTTTGTTTCCATAAATAAATGTTTCTTAAGTGCAGTAAAAGTTCCAAAGTACTTTTTAATACTAGCTTATTTTTGTTGTTCAATTTTTTGTAATTGATGTTTTTTTCTTGACATGATTAGTTTTTTTCTTGACATGAAAGAGTTTTTTGCTATTAAAAGTTTTTTTAATAAAACTCGGCTTTAAAAGTTAGATTGTATAATAATAATCTCACGGATTAAAAATATATACTTTGCATGCTGCCATCACCCCCCCCCCTTCCCCGTTTTCCACGGCACAAGTTTACCACTCAACAATCTTTAGAGAATGGGTTTTTGTTTTACTAACAGATTTAATATTTGTAAAGCTTGTATGGCTATGGATGTAACTCAGCTACAAAAGCTATTGAAACAAAAAGAAGTATTGTATGAAGGTTTTCAAGCATCTTCAAAGTAAATATTAACCAATCAAATTTAGTGCTCAACGCCAGGAAAGTCTTAATTTTAAGGAATCTTAATAGCAGGGATGAAAACATTACCCTAAAAAAATTCAAAATTGCGTTAAAAATAAATGTTGAAATTTCGGTCATTAAACATTTTTCCGAGTATAAAACTGTTCGTCTGCCGAAAATTTTTATACTCGGAAAATGTTTAATGACCGAACGATCGGGGTCGGTATTCTGCAAATAACCAGGTTTGGCGCATCTTTAATATGAGTAACATTTCAAAAAAATGTAGTTAAAAATGATTAAAAAAAATTTGAACCGACATTTTTGCTTCGTCCGGGGCCTCCAACAACCTAGGGCCAGGGCTGTTGAAAGATAAAATATATACAAGATATAAAACCGAACAGGAAATGTCTATAAGTGCGTTTTATAACTATTTGTTAATTAAAAATGTTTTAACGGCGTGAGATCATCATTATTTTATACGATTATTTGATTTAGTTATAAAAAAATTCAAAAGCGAACCGTTATTGAGCTCTTTGGATAACATTTTGCAATATGACGGAAAATTAATTTAAAGATGAGCGGATATAGAGCCCCGGTAAAGAATGTAAGAGATCTATCGTAATGAAAATCCGCAACGTTGGGAATGAGCGCAATTTGTTTAAACCTCAAGAGATGGCTCCTTCACTAAGATATATTAACCAAATTCTTTTTACAATATAAGTGAAATAAAACGGAAATTCTGTTTGCAAGGTGTGTGTGTGTGTGTGTGTGTGTGTGTGTGTGTGTGTGTGTGTGTGTGCGTGTGCGTGCGTGTGTGTGTATGTGTGTGTGTGTCTGTGTGTTTGTAGTGTGCAGTGTATAGTATGCAAACTCATAGATATTAAAATGTCACTAGTATTCATATTTTTTATATAATTTTTAAATGAATTTAAAGCTTAATAATCAACAATGAAAACAACAAAAAATTCCACAGTTAAAGTTTGTGTTTGTATATGTCCATTGACAGAAGAAGATTGTAACAATGGAATCAATGAGGTTGTTTCAATAGATAATCATGAAGTAAAGATTTCTCTTGGTGTAGACAAAGGCCATAAATCCTATGAGTTGGACTTCCAAGTAAATTTTTATAATTTTATATTTTATTGTTACTGTCAGGCTAAAATAAGTATTGAAGCTATTAGCTAAAGATGTATAGACTAACTTTTTTTTTTTTTTTTTGAGATTTAAACTCTAAAGCATTATGACTTATTTGCATTATTATTTAAGCTCTGAAGTATTATGACTTATTTGCATTAGATTGATGGCATTAATCTTTAAGGAAAAACAAATGTCTAACTTAATTTTCAAGTAAATGCTTACTTATATTTTATTTAATATACAAACTATTAATACTTCGTTAGGAGTACTACCTAACTATTAAATAGTAATATCTGTAATTATATTTAAGGTTGTTATCTTTATTAAAAATGACATGATTTCTTTGTTTAAAGGATAAAAAATATTTTTCACCCCATCTATCTAACAAAAGCAATTCTGATTGATATAACTGTAGCTTTTAGTTTAATATACTAAATGGTTCAATTAATTTTTTAAATTATGAAGTAAATAAAAATATAATTTTTAAAAGTTTAATAAAACTATTGCTTATTGTTAATATATTTTTACTTTATCTCAAGTCAGTGTACTATTTGTTTTGTTTTAAATATTATTAAAAATTTAAGTCATTTTATAATAATTATTACAAAAATGATATTTAGCCCTTTTACTTTGGAAATCTTCAAGATTTAAAGAAATCTTCCTTAAATGAGGTTAGTGTCTCTTTTTATATTATCTATGGTTTGTTCTTTGTTATGATTGTAGCTTTTGTAATATTGCTCAGCTTTTTATTAAAAGTGGTTACTTGTATGTTTGGTTGAATCTTTAATTGACATTTTAGTGAGGGCACTTAAAAATCACCCTGTAAAGAATACAATTCTTTATACTTTTTTAACTTAAATAATTATACTTATTACTAACAAATATTATAACATCAATAGTATTGTTAAAGTCTAAAAAATTATATTTTGATTGTAATTTCAGAAAGTTATTTTATAATCTAAGTAAAAATCTAATAATTATATTAGAAGAGGATAATTTTTTAACAAGTTTTGTTATTATTTTCAAAAATTAGTAATGGATTTTTTAAGTTTGTTTAGCTGAGAGTGATCTTTTAAAATTTTTATCAATTAATTTCAACATTGAAAATAACCAAGAGTAAATATTTTGAATCTAATATCTTCATTAATTGGTAAAAAAGTAATTTTTACCAATTAATGAAGATATTAGATTCAGAAAATTGTGTAACATAAACTGTTTACTTACTCTGATTAGCTATCAAGAAATCGTCAGTACTTCTCTAATAGAATACTTCATTTCAAGAAAAAAATATAAACATATTCTTTTCTGTAATAAGAACTAGCTGTAAAAGAAAATGTAACAAAATTAAATGCTTGAGAAAATCAGACAATATCAAATGCTTTAAGATTATTAATAGTAATTTTATGGCATGTTTTTAAAAGTAGTTGATAATAGGTTCTTCTTGTCCAAATATAAAAACTCAATGGATGTTAAGGTTTTTGTAGTAGATTATGGCATGCTAGATAATGAATGAAAATTTAATTGTGAATTTAAATTATATAATTTATTATATCCAAACAACAATTTACTAAAGTTGTTTTAAAATTCCAAAAAATGTGCAAAAAAAAGAAAGCTACGTATTCATACAGAAGTATGTTAGCATTAAGGGTGGAATGCAAGAACCGAACTCCAAACCTTAAGTGTGACTTGAGCGAATGCACAAAGCGAACTTCAACTCAAGTCAGACTTGAAAACCGCTAAAAATAGACCGTTTTCAAGTCTGACTTCAAACCAGACTTGAGAGAGCAAAAATTCCTTCCGAATGCAAGAACCCGACTTGAAATTTCAAGTCAGACTTCTAATCTCAAGTCTGACTTGAACGGAATGCAAGAAGCAAACTTGAACTGAAGTCAGACTTGAAAAACGAGAGTTTTTGAATTTTCAAGTCATTTTTTCAAGTCTGCTCCAGACCAATCTTGAAACCAAACTTGAAAAAAAAAACAAACCGCCATTATCATTTTGCTGATGCGTAACAAAACTTTACTATTACTATATAACTTATTACAATCTTTGCAAATATGAAAATGAGTTTTTAACAAGCAAAAGTAGTTACTTGGGTATTAATTAAAAGATTACATTGTGAAAGTATATTTGTCAATGAATTTGTTACAGAAAACTGAATACCAACATTTTGAAATTGTGTGTCTTTTAAATCATCCTGTAACTCGTATGTAATGATCCAACATGTCATAATTTGATGCCTTTAGAAATGTTTCTTAGCATTTTGAAATATCAAACGTCCTAGCATTATAAAAGGCTGTTGATTAAGACACGTTTATGTGATACAGTATAAAAGTAAATTCCATTTAGTAATAAACAGTTCCAGTTATACAAAGAAGTGGTACTTGTAAAAGGAGTAAAAGAGATTTCATGAGAAATCTTTTTAATATTAGCTAATGGCATTATTAACAACAATGTTAACAATCCAGGGTGCCCTCTTTCATCTGTACAACAACTGGCTATTGCATTTCGGTTTTAAGCTACTGGTTCATTCCAAGTGAGTAGATATTCAAGAAACGATATCAGAAAATGGTACCTTCTTATTGTAGATTTTATATTATGTTTTTAAATAATAACATTTTATACCAACAAATGATAATATACTCAAGTAACAATAAATAAACTCTTTTAGAGAGAAGTAGGAGATTTGGAGGAGCTAAAAGTTAATCAGTCAACTGTTTCTCGAGTGGTTAAGAATATTTCAATTCAAATGGCTAACAAAAGATATCAGTACATAAAGTTTCCAACAGAAGCTGATTCTTTGATAATTCAGCAAAAGTGATTATAAGTTTTCATGGATATCTGATTTTGCTATTTCATACAAACTTTGAACTTTTCTTAGATAAAGAAAATATTTATATTTATCAACCATTATTTAGATTTTACCAAATTCAAGGATTCCCAGGATGTATAGAAGCAATTGATGGAACACATATTCCTATAACAATTCCTTTTAATTCCCAAAAAAGAAAGTGAAATCTGATACAATTACAGCTTGAAAAGTACACACATGTTGAATGTTGTTGTTGAATATTGTTTTGGTATATCAAAAAAAATGATACCCTTGTCTTAACATTCCCTTACGAACAAAACTGAAAAATTCCATAGCTATAATTATATCCTGTTTTGTGCTTCACAACATTGCCCTTCTACAAAATAATTATTGTGGAGGCAATGAAATACAAAATAGCAATGAAGAATATGGTGCTGAAGCATTCACAAGAGATATTTTTGCAGAAACAAAGAGAAATCAAATTTTGGACTGATTTTTTTTTAAAATAATTTGTGTCTGATTATGGATAAAGGGTCTAATAACAAAAACTTTATTTGCAAATATTTATACTGCATATTATTTCAAAAGAATCACATTTTACTTTTCAAATTAGTATTATATATGAAAAAAACAATTTCACTAAAAAATAAAGTGATAAATTAAAACATTCCAAAAAAAAATTTGGATCTGATATTGTTTGAAAATAATAATCCTCACATAGAATAATTCTGTTGTGTTGCTTTTTTAAAACTTTATGAAAATTTTCACAAAGTTTTGTTTGTATTGTTGCTTTTTCTGGAGTGAGTTTTTTTTTATATTAGTTATTTCTATTTGTTTTTGCATTAGTTCTTTATCAAGATCATGAATTTCATTATATTGCTTTTTTTTTTTTTTAATAAGAGATTTTTATTAAGCCTTAAATTTTGTTCTTTTTCATGTGTTAATGAGCAAGACACTATCAATGGTTTCTTAAAAGTTTTCTTTTCTGTTTCTATAAGTGGCCCAATAATTTCAGAAGACCTGTCTCCATATGTGATCTCTATTGACTTACATATGTAAATGGTATACTTACATAAGTAAATGTACTGGAATACTTACATATGTAAATGGTGTATATATGTGTAGGTGTGTGTGTATATATATATATATATATATATATATATATATATATATATATATATATATATATATATATATATATATATATATATATATATATATATATATGCATAGTATTATGTAGTATTAGCATTGAGAAAACTAATTTGTTTAAAATAGTTTTCTTAGTATTTGTAAAAAAAACCATTGTTTTCATTGAAAAAAGATATATAAAAATACATTCGAGTATAGTATCATCCCCAAAAGGTGTCAAAATAAGATTCTGTATTTTCTAGAACATTTCCATGTATTTTATTCAAATGGAATCTGTTAAAATGGAGAAATCAAGAGATATTGTCTTGATCACTTAAGTGGTACATATGACCAAGCGTTGTTTACCTACAACTTAGGATTTGGAACTGAAAGTGCCAAGATAAATTTATTTTTGTAATGAAAAATACATAGCAGGACCGTTTTTTTTTTACTGTTATTAACTTTTTATTAAATCGCATATTATACAAATATCATTACACGAATTTGTTTCAGTAAAAGGTTTTTCCCGTAAAAAAAATTCATTACCACTATTGGTTGTGAAGTGCATTTTCTGATAAGCGCCCTGAATTCAATGCCTCGGCTATTTTTCAAGTTCGACTTTCTCAAGCATACCTTGAAATTTTCAAGTCTCGTTTACGCATTCGCTCAAGTCAATTTTTCAAGTCTGACTTGACAAAGTCGAATTTGAGATTTCAAGTCAAACTTGACTCAAGTTTGGTTCTTGAATTCCACCCTAAATCTTTTTATACAAAAGTTTGTAAAAAGGTATAAAGAAGTTTATAGAATTTACAAAGACTTATAAAAGAGCCTCTAATTCATGAATTGGCTTAAAATGATGCATTATTTCTTGTTTACAAAATGAATTTATTTTTCAATATTAAAGAAAAGGTTTGAATAAGCATTTTTTAAATTTAGAGTTCAATACTTATGTTCTAGGTCAATTTAATGTCATCGATGTTCTCATTATACTTGTGCACTCTGAGCCAAGACAATATCAGGTTGTTCTTAATGCAAAAGGGTACCAAATAAGTACTCTTGCAGCATTTAGACTATCATTAAAATTCATCGATTTGTAACATTACAAAATAAAATTAAAAAATAAGTGGCATAATCTTTTTTATGACCACTGTATGTAATGGATGAGAAGATGTCTTTGGTGAACCTTTAAGCAGAAAGTAGGTTATATGTTATTAGATAGGTTATCATTTGATTATTGCTTATAAAATTTTTAAGATTGATCAGGGTAAATTCTAACTTTAACTTTCAAGTACTTAAATAAAAATTTAATGTAAATACATTTTAACTTAATTAAAGTATCCCTAAATTTCTAAAGAATTTCTTTTACCTGGAACTGTAATATCTTAAACAATAGTTTGTTAGCAAATGCTTTTAATAAAGCTGGTGGGAAATTTAAAATTCAATCCTAACAAAAAAGATCTTAATATTTTATTATGTTGTAAAAAATGACAATTGTTATGAAATGGCTTTGTATTGAAAGAAAATAGTTGTTTAAAATTTTTCTTTTCTTTATTTACTATAAAAAACTTTATCAAAAAATATTTTTATTGCCTGATGTAATCCTCTTTCTGACAGTAAAAGCCAATCATGAAGAGATAGTTGCTTTGCTTCATGAGGAAATGCTGTTTCCACAAATCTTTGAGTAAAATTTACAGTCAAACAACAAAAAAGAAAAGATTAAAAGGACATGTCAAATTTAAACCAGGATCAGGACAGAAGTTTTCACTTTTCACACCCAGACTATTCAGTGCCATCAAAAGCCAGATTGATGGGAACCCCATCAGGTCAGTGAGAAAGATGGCAAAGACTTCAATGTGTCTGAACCAACAGTAAGAAGGATTTTTAAAAAGAGCATTGGTGCCAGGTCATTGGGTAGAACCTAGGGCCTGTGATTGTCAGTATTTTAACATTTGTGCCCTAAATGCTCCCATCAACAAGCAGTAGACTGAAATATTACAGTTATATGTCAAATATGTGTGCTCAAAGTTCCAGCTCAGGATTAAAGCTATGATAGTAGCTGATGATGGCCACATTGAATTTATCAATTTTGTCATTGATTGAATGTTGTAAAACCCTCCTATCTTTAGTTTTCTTCTTGAAAAAACTTATTGATGGGCATTTTTGAAAAAAAGTATTTAAAAATTTTCATTTTCTACTATGTGAAATGAAATTTACTTTCAAAGGCAATTTGGGAAACTATGCTCTAGATTACAATCTTGTGTATCTCATATCAAAATTTTTCATTAGTCTAAATCATATTAAAAAAAATTAAAGTAGATCATAGCTTTGTCAAAATTTAAACCAGTGTTGTCATATCCATCCACTATTATTTGATATTAGGTCAGATAGTTTTATTTTTCTTTGTACAAAGGAATAAAATTCGAAATGATTTTTATTTATTTATTTTTTCCATTCTTTTAATTTTTTAATGTGATTTCTTAAAAGGCTTGCAATTGTTTTGGAAGTATTATTCTTGACAATGCATTTGCTGGTTACAATACATCTGTATTTACCTATGGATCTAAATCAACAGGAAAATCTACTATTGTGTTTGGTATAAAAAATGAAAAGGGTCTTATTTCTACAATACTTGAAGGTTTATTTAAGAAAGCTTCAACCTATAGTGATGAAACATCATTTCGATGTGAAATTAGGTAATTTATGAAACTAATCAGTGTTTCAAAAATTTTACTGTTAAATTTTTGATGTTAAAGGTATTCTTTCTTGTTTAGTTTCTTTGAGGTTTGTGATGATTTCTTGTTTAGTTTCTTTGAGGTTTGTGATGATTTAATAACAGATTTAATATCGAAAAGAGCCAATGTTAAATCAAGTGAAGGTTCTGTTAAATTGAAAGGTATTAAAGTTTTTCTTAACTTTTTCAAATATAAAAAGCTCAAATAATGTAAAAGGTTTATAAGGAGTATTTGCCATTAATATTAGTTCGAGAAGATCCATTGAAAGGCCCATATATAGAAAAACTGAGCCGTCAAATTGTAACTGATGAAGTTGAAGCACAGAACATATTCTCTAGAGGTTTAAAAAGCAGGTACTTAAATATCCATTTAGTTTCAATTCTGATTTTTTTATTTATTAGTATGTTAAACTTGTGTGGTTCAAGTTAAAAAACTTTTCTTATTTTAACCTATGCTTAAAGTGAATTTCCCTACTAAAATAAAAATTGTCTAGATTACAGTAAGACATGGATAAATGTAATATCCACAATTATACAGCACTACGGCTGTTTTGAATTTAACAATGTAGAACAGTTCTTTAAATAAGTTGAATAACTTTATTGAGGAAATTCAGCAGCTTTCTAACTTACAAATGTTATCATCAAAATACTCTTTTATAACAACAGCTCTTGACATAGTAAGGTTAAAAGAATTTAACATTATTCTATGACTTATACTCATACTTTTCATAAATAGGTTCTTAAAAAGTGGTTTTATTTTAAGGAATCGTATGGCTGCATTGGACCCTAGTTCTAAAAAGACCTCTTCTACTTTCTTTAGCATCACATTTACAATGGTAAAGTGTTTTATTGTAAATATGCTTCTAAGTGTTTTTATTAATACATTACTTAAAATGCTTTTATCATACTAAATAACTAAAAAATTTCTGATCCAAATTAAAATTCTTGTTGTTATCGATGCTAAGCATAACAGTTTGTCTTCTTTTTGTTTAACATTTTTTGAAATAAATACCAAAAAAAAGGTTAACTTAATTGAAAATGATACTAATTATTCACCAAAAAATAATCAAAATTATTTTCCAAAATTGGTTAAAATATGTTTCTCAACAAACAGGATACAAATATCCATATATCTAGCAAAGCTCTTTTTTTCCATTTTTTAATGTAATGGATAGCATTTTGACTATTTTATCAACCTATCATTTAATGTTCAACACTATTGAGTTAGAAATTCCAGATGACATTTTTGGATTTGTTAATCCTTGAAACTTCAATCATGTAATGGTACTAAGCAGCGGTGTTACCTCAGTGGCAGTAAAAAAATTGCGGTTAAAATGCATGAAAGCGGTAAATATCGGTAATTCTGGCAATTTCCCATAATTATAAGTTAAAGTAATAACTATGGATGAAATAGCATAAAATTTTACTTTTTTTTAAATCAATCAGATAATTGTTAAGACTAAAGTTAAGAAAGACTACCAGTCTCTAAGTTCTTACTTTAGTGATCTAATTAGTGTACCAAAATCAATAACAAACCAAACAGCTTCAAGCAACTGTCTCTCTGGAATTATTTTAGCAAGCTTGACAGAGAAAAGGATAACATCTGTCTCTGGCAGGAAATTAAGATTTGCTGAGTGCAATAAATGCAAAAAAAGTAATTAAGATGTCTTTAGGTTGCACCAGTGAAGTTAAAAGCTTACTTAAAGTAAGTGGTTTTACTCTTACTATAATTTAGTTACTTTTTTTTGGATGAAAAAAAAAAAAAAATGTTTTGAATTACTCAAAACGCATCAACATCTTGTGATTCATGTATTTACTTCTTATGAACTATTGAAACATTGTAATTTGCATCTTTTTTAACATTTATAATTCCACTATTTTCTTTCAGATCCTACAACCCACTATCTTTTTACCAGATGCAAAAAGCTGATGGTGAAAATAGAGAGGAAAAACTTCAAGAAAAGATTGATGCTTGGCTGATAAGTTCAGCACCTTAACATGATATTTTTGGCCTATTAGTAAAAACAAAATAACTTGATAGTCTCCCCCAAGGTGCATTGTCAAGTTGCCAACCAAAAATTGACAACTTTACTAAAACCATAAAATAGCCCCTACAAAGTGCATAAGAGTTGAAATCTAGCACCATCCTAACCTCGGCAATGGTCCTCTCTAACCTCCCTTTCACATTATTGAAACTGTTTGCTTCAAAGTGCTGATGAATTATCTTTGTCCACTAGCCACCCTAAAATATCCAACTACAAGCTGCCAATGATTTATCATAATCTAAGGTGTGATGTAAAAAAGCAACTTGAGAAAAACATCCCGCATTGCAAAATGGCAGTTTTCACATCAAAATGAATGGGCTGAAAGAAATGGTGATCCCTTTGTCTCCCTTACATTTTATTATTTTACCAAAGACTTTGAATTCAAAAAGTTGTTTTCGGATTGCCAAAACTTGATTGGGAGACAGAGGTTTTGGTTGCTCAAGAGTTAGACCACATGATTTCTTGATTTCTTGCTCTTCAGGAGGAAGACCTTTACAAAGTGGGTGTTACTGATGCTGCAGCCAACATGAAGAAAGTAATCTTAAAAAGCAAAGAGATCAGTGATCATCTAAGCTATGCCAATCATCTGCTCAACACTTGCTAAACATAGGCTGTAGAAAAATTAGAAGGGCTCAATGCTATAATAAGTAATTTAAAGGACTTGCTCAAAGGACCCACAAAAGTTCACTGAACTGGCAGGGCATCAAGAAATCATGTGTGGCAGCAAATATAGAACCAGTCAAGATCATTCAGCCTGTGGTAACAAAATGGAATCCCAACTTTATGATGCTTAAGTCAATCCTCAGACTGAAGGCTGGTTTACTGGTTGTTCTTGAAACTCTAGACTAACCAGATCTTCAAAGTTTGATTCCAGATGAGTTAGAATTCAATAGTATTTATAAAATTTTACCATTTCTGGCAGAATGTAAATAATACTCTGATTCCTGGTCTTCAGAAAAACAGGTGACCATACACAAAGTTCAAAAAGACATTAAATCTTCACTTTGAAAAAGAACCATAAATGACATCAAAGAGTGTGACCCTCCAGTTGCTGAGTGTCTGCAGTACTTAATGGAAGAATTTGAGAAAAGTCTGTCCAATAATGGCATTGGAGTCAAATATAATTTAGGTTCACTTCTGCACCCATATTATAGAGGATATACACTCAAAAATAGTGAAGGTGGAGGGAAGCTGCCATCAAGGTATTGGTTGACACCCAACAACAATCAAGTTCTATGAGTCATTGGATGATGATCATTCTTCGCTAGAAATATAAGACCTTGATGAAGCTATTGATCCAGTGGACCATGAGTTTTTAAGGCAGGTTTTAGCGCAGCGCCACAGTAATTATACATTTTATGCGGTGACACCAATGCTTAAACAATACTAATGATTTATCAGTCTATTTTGAATGATTGAAAGTTTGTCAGCTCAAGTTAGTTCTTTCCCTAAAATATGACCATTAGAATCATATCAAAATGAATTTTAATTGAATAATTTACTTAATAGTGGTTTGTTTGTAGGCCTGTTTAAAAGATGGTCTTCCAATGGAATTATTTAGCAAAATAAACATAATTGATCTTGCAAGTGAGGATGGTTACTCAAAATTTGTATGATATTTATTTTATTTTTCTTTTTTAAATTTTTATTTTAAACTATTTATTTTATTTTCTTTTTAATTTTTTTTTTTAAACTATTTTTTCCATTTTATTTTACACATTAAAGATGAACAAGAGTTTGTTTTAGACAAACGGGTTCAATTCAATTTTTGGAGAAAATGCTTCAGAAGAAGAAAAACAAGGACCTTTAGAAACACTGAATGACGTTATTAAGGAATTAGCCTCACACAACTATGGCTTTATTAATCCAGTTAAAAGCTACACAAATATAAATCATTCAGAACAGAAGATACCATACAGAGACTCAGTAAGATGTAGTTACTAATTTCTGAATAACTTTACTGTAGAATTAACCTGTAGGGAATAATAATGAGAGCTAGGGGAAAACTCAAGTCAGATCTATGAGAGATTTCTTGCAAGGAATTTGTGATATATGAGTGGTTTATAATAAAACATTTATCAGGAAATATTTCTAACACTCTGACTTAAAGTAAACATACTAGTAATTACATTTGATACTAGGGACACTGTAATTGGTCAATTATAAGAAGTTTTGCATCATAATGTGTAAAAGGAAATTCTTCATAAAACCATATTTAAAGACTAATTCTTACAAAAAATAGACTTTAAAGGTTTTATAAGCTAAAATTTTGATTCACATATATTTTAATATATAGTTTTTTCTGAATTGTTGTGTAAAATGTTCCAAGGATCTATTAGTTATTAACAATAAACCAGACTAAATTTTTCATTATTTCTATTCTGGTAATTCTATTAACTTTCTATTCTGTTTTCAATAGAATTTAACATGGTTGATGAAAGATGCGTTAGGTGGAAACAGTGAGACAATAATGGTTTGCTGCTTATCTCCAAGTGAAAAGAATTTGCATGAAACACTTAACACACTAAAGTATGGTAACCTGGCACGCCATATTCAAAATAAACCTCAGATCAATGAGGTAATTTTATAAAGAACAATACAAAATGATTAGAAATATAGTGCAGGGCAGCTAATTTAAAATAAGTTTAATTGTTTTAAATAGAAACTTTTTTGAAAGCAGCTCAAATACTAACACTATCTAGTATTCTTTTCAATTATTAAAGCTTTAGTTTCTTACACAAAAAAATGTTAAATGGAAGTTGTGTGAAAGTTTTATTTTAATTATATACAATTTAAATGCATTAGAAAAAATCTTTTCTTTATACAACAATTTTGTTGCAGGATCAAAATGTGAAGTTGATTCGTGAGCTGAAGGATGAAATTGAATCATTGAAAAGTGATAAAAAAGTGAGATTTTTCTATTGGAGTTTCTAGTATGATCCTATAAATTAAAATGGATGACAATAATGATGATGTAATCTACTAAGTTTGTTTATATTTATGAATAAAATTTATAAGTTATAATATACATTGAAGAACCATCTAAATTTAAATCATAACATAATAATAATCATAAAAATTTATCTCTTCATCTGATATACAACTAAATTTAGTAGAAAATTTAAACTTATAGTTAACAAAGGAACAATAAAATGATTTCAATACATTGGTTTGACTTATTTGTTATTAAAAGATTAATCATTATAACCACAGAGATTTTTGATTTTTAGATGTTTTCAGCCTCTTTCAATATGTTGACACAAGAAACAATTGAAAATGATTTTTCAGCATTTTTTTAAAACTGGTTCTAAATTTCATTATTTTGATTAAAGAAAACACAATGACTCATTTAAAAAAGAGAGACAGAGATGGAGACATTCAAATACAAATTAAAACCCACATCATTTTTCATTTTTTATTGCTTTTTATAAAACTGGTTGTATTTATGGTATACTTAACTATTTTCATATTATATCATAAATATTTCTATTCTAATTCATTTTACATCATATATCATGACATAGCAGATAACTTGTTTGAATTCAGCCAAGTTATTTTCTATAATGATATACTAAATAAAAAATCTTTAGTGTGCCATGAAAAATCTGCCAGTTTTGTTTCAAGGTAAGCCTGCAAAGTGTAAGACTTCATTCAAAAAAAAAAAGATTGGTCTATTTCTGTTGTGTCAATAGAGATTCAAATGTCTTGTTTCAGTTTGAACATAAATTCTCGTCCAACTGGAATTTGTAGAAGCTGACAAACCTCTACTTTAAACAAAAGAGTAAGGCTATCAGCATAGGTGTAAAGATTTTCTAATTAAATGGATGCCAGCAAGTTTAAAGCCAAAAAGATGACAACTAGAAGGATACTAGAAATCACCGTAAGATAAACCTTTCAGAATTCACATGAAGAAACTGAGAAGAATCTATGTAAAATAAGAATTCAATCTGTCCTGGGGTCACTGCTATAAAACTCATTCCAATCGGAATTCATGACCATTTCATCTAAAACCCACTGAAATGAGTGGATTGCTACTATAAACATATTTTTTCATAATTTCTGATAATTTAAGCATAGAAACCCGATAAAAATTTATGCAATCATTGTGTAGCGGAAATGGTAAATCCGATAGTTTGAGCTAGTTTTTTTTTTAACAGTAATTTGTTTTGAAAACAAAAACAGAAATCAAACTCAATCTCTTACATTTCTCATTGACAAAATTAGAATAATAAATTCCACATTTCATTTTACACTGACTACCTCGACAATAAATTATCTACAGTGGGTAAGGTATTTAAAATATGAATTTGGGCACGAATAAATTTCTTACTTTTTTTCAGACCAAACTCTATTTTCATATGAATTTCTCCACAAATATCAAACACCAAGTTAATCATTAAATGTTATTTGCAAAAAAAAAGAGACTATTAAGGTTGGTGTCACTGATAATGAAAGAAACTGCTTTGCTAATTACAAATACTTTTATCTAGATTTCTTTATATTGCAGTAAAACATAGTTGCAGTATAAAAACTCAGAATTTAATTCTAGAATAGTTGTACTATATTCTATAGAGCTATTTGAGTCTAATGTCAAAAACAATCTTATCCAGTGGTATTAGCTTTTGACTCCCCATACTACTTTTGTTAGAATCTTTCACCTTTGTAGTCATTTGTTTGATGTTGTCCCAGAAGTCCTACATAGTTAAATAATACATTTTAAGTTTGTAACATTTTACAACATTAATTTCATCCTATCCTATGATATTGCATTATTGCAGTATTTTGCACCATCTATATTAGGAACCTTTTACACCTTGGCCAATTTGCAACTGCTTCAGAAAAGAGAGCCTCCCATGCCTGGGTTTTTTCAAGATTGGTAACCTTCGCTGTTTTTGAGCCATCTGTGACTTGTCACCAAATCTTCTCATTAAAACATCTTTGCATTGTTTAATCCAGTCTGCCAAAAGAATTTTTTGTGACAAACTAAATGACACTCGAACTGTTTGGGCATCTTTTCTCTGTTGCCTTGGATAAAAAATATTAAAAGCACATTAAATGTAATATGCTAAGTGTGGAAATGGTATTATGTATAGACTCAACACAGACAGGCAGCAATAACAATAAAGGATAATTTTGATTTAGTGTGATGAAAATTATTTAACATGACATAGTAACTTCACTATCTTAAAATTACTGTTTAATTGCTTCTGTGTGCATGTCTTTGTTACACTTTAAAAAAAAAAAAAATTTTTTTGATAGGAAGTTCTATGATATATAATTATTGCCATTGTAGTATGTCTATAATATAGACATATCACAAAAGCAAATGCAGTGAAAAAATTACTTATAAATATTTAATGGTTTTAAACGTTTAATAAAACATTGATTAACTGGCCTTGTAAATTGATCTAGAACTTCTTTAAACTCCTAACATATTTTTTGAATGTAGGACTGAAAGATTCATAATTGGAAATAATTATAATGTGTATTTAAGATAAGGATATTGGGTTTACTTACATTTCTCTTTTGAAATTTTTTTTATCTTGTGGCATTTAGTTGAAAATTTGCACAACTGTCCATGATATAAACAAAACAGAATGAAAAAAAAAACAATAGGTTAACTGGATGATATCTTTTTGTTTTTCATGAATCCGCTAATATTTTTGTTTGAAAGTTTTTATGATTCGAAAAAAAAAGTTTATAGTAGAGGCATTTAGTGGATTATCGGGTTTACGCCAATTTTGTCGAATCCAAAGAAATTCATCGGGTTTATGATTTTTTTAATTCCGATTGGAATGAGTTTTCTAGTAGTGACCCCTGGTATTTGTCACTTTTGCAGTAAGAAAACTGCTGTTTGAAACCTCCATACTTTTATTAAATCTAAGGAACCCGAGATTGCTGTTTGAGTTTCTTTAGTGCTAAATGAAATATTTGTTGCTTGAGAAAGCTGGAACATAAGCCTTGGAGTAAGAGGAAATGTTGTTCCTGCCAAAGTGTACAAAGACAGATTATCTGTGAGACAGATAAGAATTTAAGCCATCTTAAACTTCATGCAACCATGACCTAACAGATTTTGTGGTATTAGGAATAATGATGGAGATAAGAAAAAATGTTGATAGTTTTGGAATGCAGTAGAATACCTATATTAATGTTAGGAGCAGGTGCCACTTTTTGGATAGCATCTATGATGTTAAGAAGTGTCAACTCAAGAGTATAAAGTATTTTTTGAAAAATTTTACAGTACTGACATCTTTATACTAGCCAATGAAGTGTGGTCCTCCAGGGAATTAGATTTTCGTTATGCTGTTATGGATTGGTAGTTGAGAGCTTACGATAAGAAAACTGCAACAGTAACTTATACAATTTATGATAAATATTTGACACTAGACATGCACAATGGATGGGATTCCCTGAAATGCCGTTTTAAAACTTTTTAAGCAACATCAAAACGTTGAAATTCGTGTTTTCTGAAAACGGCTTATAAATGGATCAAAGTAGCACTTGCTCCAAAAGTGTAACAAAGTAATTACTTAATTTCTGATACAAATTTAGGATATATACGTAAGTATAAATACATAAATATATATATATATATATATATATATATAGAGAGAGAGAGAGAGAGAGAGAGAGAGAGAGAGAGAGAGAGAGAGAGAGAGAGAGAGAGAGAGAGAGAGAGAGAGAGAGAGAGAGAGAGAGAGAGAGAGAGAGAGAGAGAGAGAGAGAGAGAGAGAGAGAGAGAGAGAGAGAGAGAGAGAGAGAGAGAGAGAGAGAGAGACAGAGAGACAGAGAGAGAGAGACAGAGAGAGAGAGAACAGAGAGACAGAGACAGAGACAGACAGAGACAGACAGAGACAGACAGAGACAGACAGAGAAAAGACAAGACAGACAGAGAGAGAGAGACAGAGACAGACAGAGAGAGAGACAGAGAGAGACAGAGACAGAGACAGAGAGGCAGAGACAGAGAGAGACAGAGAGAGACAGAGAGAGACAGAGAGAGACAGAGAGAGACAGAGAGAGACAGAGAGAGACAGAGAGAGACAGAGAGAGACAGAGAGAGACAGAGAGAGACAGAGAGAGACAGAGAGAGACAGAGAGAGACAGAGAGAGACAGAGAGAGACAGAGAGAGACAGAGAGAGACAGAGAGAGACAGAGAGAGACAGAAGAGACAGAGAAGAGAGAGAGAGAGAGAGAGAGAGAGAGAGAGACAGAGAGAGACAGAGAGAGAGAGATAGAGAAAGAAAGAGAGAGAAAGAAAGAGAGAGAGAGAGAGTAGTCTACATGGGTAGGAAAGCCGTTTTAAAAAAATTCACAGTGCTTTTACCAGAGTAACTTTTAACCCATTATAACATACAAACTCTTGAGGTAGTTGAAGTACATTGAATAAGCGATATATATCACTACGTAGAAATCTAAATTCACTTTTGCATTCATCATCAGACATGATTACTAAACAAAGTTGCTTATGACTCCGAAATGGTAAATCTGGATTCTTAGACAAATTTGATTTGTACAGTAGTAAAAAATCCTCATCGTCTATGATATTTGATTCTAATGCAAGTAATAAACTATTTCTAACATTTCTTAAAGGAGCTAGTTTTAATTTTTTTTGTTTATTTCAAGATGTTTTCTTTTTTTTGCAAGTCGCAACTGCTCAATCCAGACCTTTGTTGTCTCTGTTGCCACTGCAGTTTTCATTTCATAAGCTCTCTAGTAATGGGGGACAGGGACCTTAAAAGATCATCAAGGAACAAGATAGGTATTGGGGTCAACAAGATGAACATACTAGACATAGTCTGAAATGTTGAGAAGAACCATATAATCTGAACACACTTTTTTAACTCCTTCACCTAAATTAACTAAAGTTTAGCTTGGTCTCTGACCTTAAACTCTTCAATATCATCCTTGAATTATTTTTAAATACCTTTTAAAGCCAAATTAATGTCATCCAGACTTATAATGCGATTTAAAGTTTAAATGAGAATTACCTAAAAAAATGTTGCTATTGTGATGGACCAAGCAATGGCGAAGAAGTTCTAAGGACTTTCAGATCACTATTAGAAGAATTTGGAATGTATGAGGCTGTTGGCCAACCTCATTTGCAGTTGGAAAAATACAATAATGTCACTAACTTGTACCTGTTGGATGAGAAATGGGATGAAGAAGTAACAATGTAATTCCACCACTTTAATACCATTACTATAAACATCATGTAAGTGAGATTACTATCTCCTCTTCACTGATAAAACTCTAAAGCAGTTCCTGGAAAAAAAGGCTGTTATCAGGAATGGGTGTAATGGTGGTGGTTTTGTAGGACTGAACTTTGCTGAAGTTTTATGATCTTTGGATGAAATGACACTTTATGCTTCAATCAAATACCTGGAATGTGTTGAAACTATGTGGGGGATTAAAGGAGGTAATTCATTTTATTTATTATTGGTCTTAACACTGTCTGGACTAGGCTTTTACAAATACAGTCTGTAACAAAATAGGGAGGGGGACAGTTTTACCCCATCCCCAGTCTAAATAGGGTTAAGAGATCTACAAGTATGCTTAATACTATTACTTTTAATAAATTTTTGGTTAACCTTTATTTGATTTAGTTGCTAAGTGCTGGTTGGAATAAAACTTGGTACATCCTACAATCAAAAATATATAGGCTTGTGGAGTCCATACTTCATATGAACAATGCCAATAAAATATTTGCAAGCAAAATTTCACTTATATGAAATTTTCATATAATATGTTTCTATTTTTAACATAAAAGCTATATTATTTTGTCTAAATTTTAGCTTATTTAGAGATTTATGCCTGTTTGTCTGTGTATTTGCATGTAAAAATCATAAAATTATATAACTTTGGATTGAAAAAACTATAACAAATAAAACTCAAAGAATAGAAATAGATTAACATAAACATAGCTAAGTTTTTAAAAAAATAAAATTGTAGACACTGTCATGTTTTACTTATAACTTATCGTGTTTTCTTTAATCAAAATGATAAAAATACAGCCAGTTTATAAATGCACTAAAAAATGAAAAAAGATGCAGCTTTTAATTTGTATTCAACAGTTTCTATCTCATGTCAAAAAAACTTGAAGTAAAAGTCACTTCATCTGAAAATCTCTAAAAATGAGCAGTGCAGAAACAGTTATGATAGACCATTATTTTGAAAATTCCCAAGGTTGCATAATGCTGTACAGATAAAGAGACTATGAAATTCTTGTTTATGCAAAATCTTTGTTTGCATGAAATCCTTGTCATGCATTTTTAAAATTATTTTTATATAAGTTGCTTTTATTTAGCTCAATCTTATTGCTTTTAACTCTTGGAAAAAAAATTTCTCTTTTCTAATGATTCTGAAATTTATTTAAATTTACTTCTAAAAGTTGTAAAGGAATTAATTGCAAATGTAGTTAATTTGTTATTATAATAAAAATTCCTGACCATAATTTAACATTATCTATTGAATTTCTTATTGCAGTTTCCCACTTCCAACATCTTCCTAAAAATTTTCTCTTCGATTTCTTTTTGTTTTCTCTTCCTTTCTCTTCGAGTGATAAGCGTGAGATCACAGGGATAAATTTTTCTTTTATAGTAAAAATTATTCACTATAAAAACTATCCACTATAAAAACTATCCACTATAAAAACTATTCACTATAAGCTATCAAATATATTCAAATGTAATTAATCAAGCTGAATTATAGATTGTTGAAAATTCTAGTTTTTTTTTTACATTTATCAAGTTTTGTTTATAAATGTAGGTTAATCCAGAAATATTTTTTCAGGGAGCTGCGAAGAAGAACTTAAATAAGTTGCAACGAGACCAAGAATTAATGAATAGACTGACTGGGATGTGGGAGACAAAATGGAGCAAAGCGCAACAAATGATGGAGGTGCTTTTAAGTTTAATAGCTTCAGCCTTTTAAAAAGTAATTAAATATTAAAACATTTTTCTTAAAACGTGTTTTTTTATCTTATTATTCAGGATAAATCTCTTGATGTTAAAGATCTTGGCGGAAAAGGTTTAAAGCTTGAAACAAAGGAACCTCATTTCGTTAGTTTAGGGGGTGGTAGATTAAGTGTTGGAGTTAGTATTATTCCCATATCAAAAGGTAATTTTTTTGCTGTAATTTTTTGATTAGCTTTAATTGAGTAATTTCGTGAGCATATAACACGAAGAATATTTTTACTTATATGATTAAAGTTTCGAAACTGATTAATATTTAGTGTTGTTTAACGTTTGATATTCTCAAAAAATTATTCTCGAAAATTTATACTTGAAAATATTCTCGAAAGTACGTTGTTTTTCAGGCTTCACTCGTGTCGGTAGCGGTGGTGATGGAAATGAAGTTGATTTGTTGATACGAGGTAAAGGAATTGCAAGGTATGGCTGCGCTTTTAAATTATTTTATTTTAAAAATAGAGCAGTCTTTATTATGGTATTATGCGAAAGTCTTAAGTGTGAGTTCAAACTCAAATAAAAATACGGGTGAAAACGAGGTTCACTGTAATGCACTAGTTTCTCTAATGCATATAAACATTTTTTGAACTACATAACTAAAAATAGTTTGTTCTTTAAAGATGAGTTGTCATTCTATCAGGATCAGTTGTCGTTCTATGAGGAACTTTTATATTTTTAGTATTCATTGCCTAATTGAATATGATGGTGAAGTAGTAGTCCTTCATCCTAAAAATGTTTTGGTGTCTGTAGATGGTATGCCGTTATCAGAACCTACTAGGTTGCCACAGGGTGAGTTTTTACTGATTCCTTTAAATTTAATAGTTAATAATTTATGACTTTTTGAAATATTTAATAGAATCATTTTAATGAAAATCATTTTTTTTGAAAATTTTATAATAAAGTTCTTTTAAACAACGCGGATAAACGAGATCCGAACGAAAGCTCCCGTTTAATTTTTTAGTTTTTTCATATAATTACGAGCCATCTAGCACGTGTTGAAAAAGGTTAATCAAGATTTAATCATAAATGCGTAAACAAAACTTTAAGTGTGAGATAATTTTATATGCGGTAAAAAAAAATCTTCGTACACAAAGAGCCTTATTTCTTTATAATTCTACGTATTCTTAAAGGTTGTATGATTTGTATTGGTCAAAGCAATTATTTTCGTTTTAACCATCCTCGTGAAGCAACTAAGATAAAAGAGCAATCCAGTATGAGTAGATTTTCAATCGCTCCAGATGACATATATCCAGGTAAATTGTTTATATGAAATTCTTACTTCTAATTGTATATTGTTGTAAAGCTTTGGTAGCCGTTCGAAAATAATTTATTTTTTTAAAGAAATAATAAACAAATTATTAAGTTACTTGTTTTTCGTTTTGTTTTTTCTTTTAGTTTAAAGTGTTTGTTTATAAAATCAATTTTTTAGTTACATTAAATTGACTTTTTCTTTCGTAATATTTCTTTTCGTTATTTTACAGACGTGCAGTTAGCAATAGAGCAACGACGAAAGGAAATTCAAGAAAAACAACGTTTACAGACTGAAAACAAAAGACTTTTAGCTCTAGAACAACAATACATGGAGTCACTCGATCGGCTTTCGCTTGAAAAAGATCAATTAGAGCACGAAAAAAAGAAGCTGCAAATGCTGCAGCAGCAACAACAAAATATTGCGAATCAGTTGGATGTGAAGATGTCCATTCAAATTGAGGAACTAAAAATGCAAAAGGAAGAGTTACAGAGTTTTCATGTTAAAAACGACAGTATTCGAGCGAAAGAAAGAGAAATTGAAATGGCTGCGTTGAAATTAGAAGAAGAACAGAGCTTAAAAGAACAGCAGCGAAAAATAGAGCGTGAAATGTTAATAAGTCAACAGGCAACTTTAGACGAATTAGAAGAATTCGAAAAATTTGAAAAAACTTTATCGTCTCTACCTGTTAAAATTGAGTCAATTAAGGATGAGAAACATAGACTAGCATTACTAGAATTAGATATTTTGACAGAAGATCTAGAATATCATGATCAGTTTCAAAGGCAAAAAGAAGAAATCCAAAATCAAAAACAAAAACTTGAGGAAATGGAGTCTCAACATAGATATCTCATCGATAACTTGTCTTCCGAAATAAACAGGTTTTATAATTTATTTTAAAATAACTCGCTATGTAAAAGATGTCAATAATTTATGTAAGTTACTATAAACCAATTGAACTCATGTTTTGCGTATAAAATGTTTTAGTTTTTTCTTTCGTTTTGCTATTGTAGCTCAAATCACATATTTTCAGGCTTCAAAAAGAAAGAGATATAGAGTTGGAGAAGATAAAGAAGGAGAAAGAGCGGCTGCAGATTCTCGAGGAAGATCAAAGTCAGGCGATACTCACAATAGAGTTTGAGCAACGTAAACTTATAGAAGCAAGAGACAAAGAAAAGCTAAAGTTCGATTTAGAGCGGGAGAAGTTAGAGAAGACTGAAAACGATCGATTGATTAATCTGCAAAAGGCGGTTGATGATCAACAACGCGAGCGCGAAATGATAACACGTGAAAAAATGAGATTGACAGATCTTGAAGATGCTCATAAGCGTGCTTTAGACGAATTACAACAAGATATGTTATCACAACAAGAGAAGCACGAAAGAGAAAGAAAACTTGAATTAGAATACATAGAAGCAGAACAACTTATGCTGGAAGAGCTGGAACAAAAACAATTTGAATCAGTGAGGCAAATAGAGCATGAGACCCAATTAATTCGCGATCAAATAGACAAAGAAAAACTAGAAGAGCAAGCGCGTTTAAAAGCAACCGAACGTTACATTGCGGAAATCAAAAAAAGGCAAGAAGTTACGTTACGGCAAGCCGAAGAAGAAAGACAAAAAATTAAACAAAAACGCGAAGAAGAGCAAATGCAGTTGCAACGTGAACGCGACAAACTCGCGCAACTTGAATTAGAATATCAAGAGTTTTCAAAAAAGCTGCGAGAAGAACAAGAACAATGGCGTTTGCAATTTTTAAAAGAAAAGGAAGAAATTTCTAAAATTAAAAAGGAATTTGAAACACAGTTTTTAAATGATGCTTCAGCGTCCTCTCCAAGTTTTTTTAGCGATTTAAATCAGGGTATGCAAAAGTTTGATTCCAACTGGAAGTTAAAGCAGGTAAATTTATTATGTTTTTTTAGGTATCGACGTTATCTGATTGACTATTTTAATGAATTGCAAACTGTTTGAATGCTATATTCTTTTACTTTTTCCAATGTTACTAATGGATAGCGTCAGAGACGCGTATAGACTATAATAGTCCGCAAATTGAAACGGACAAGTTTCTAACACTTTTAAAACTGATAATTAATCAAAATAACAAGATTTTGATTCCGCTGGTAAAGTATGAATCACCTTATCCATTTATAAAAATTTAGCCTTTCAAACTTTAAAAAGATTTTGTTATTTACATGGTATTACATGGTGTTAAACATATACAACAGGCTTGATGTGTAATAGAATTCATTTAGAGTTATCACTAAAGCAATTCTAGTTACTTAAAAGTTTTGTTTTGTGGGTTGGGAGCTTTGCGCAAAACAAGACCCAGTTAAGATTCAGGCAACCAAGCTAGCAGATTACCTCTGCTCATTACATTTTCTATCACACTGCAATCGATGGCAACTCTTGCAAATATTTTACACGTTTTAGTTAAAACTTAGGTATTTAGCGTACAGTGTTTTACTAAAAATTTAGCGTATTTAGCGTACTTAATGATAAATTCAAAACTGGAAAAACAAAGACAATAATAAATTGTCATAAAAAGTTTAAGTGATAAACATGAGTAACTTGATAAGCAGGCCAACATATTCGTTGATGACCTTCAAAAAATCTCTAGTAATGTAAAGATGTCGATGTCTTTCAAAAGTTCAGAGTATAAAGATCTGGCAAAAGGCCATGTTAGCTGTTACATAATCATAAAAGTTGTCATACAATCCTAAGTCACTTTATAAGTAGGTGTAAAGTCTGAAAAACCTTCGAGCTTCCATTACTTAATGGTTTGTAAGAAATTTTTTTTTTAACTTTATTAAACAATCGATTGAAATATGGATTGATTTTCCTGTGTTCAAATTATTCTTTATGTATTCCATGCGAATTTTTTAAAGTATTTGTGAACCACTGTTCTCTAACACCTGACACCTGGAGATATTCTAAAATCAAAAAACCTTCATTAATCGACGTCATCAACAATTTTACAAAGCTCTGGGATGTCTTAATGGTATCAGTCCCGTGAATGCTGTTTTTGCTACTGGAGAAACACTCCCTCCGGAGCCTTTTCGAACTTTGTCGATGAATATTTTAGAAATGGCTTTCGCATGTTTTTTGAAAAGTGCGAGTTATTTTTTTTCATCTGACTTAAAATCATTTTTTTCTTTCGGACCTAAAAACATTTCGAATGAAGATATTCTTAAAGCTGCTCATTACTGCCTAGAAATAATGCAATATTTAGTGGTTAAGTCTACGTATATCGAATCATTAATTTTTAATAAACCTGATTTATGGTTGTCTGCTATTCTCTGCGTGTCTACTTTTCAAATAAGTTGCCGATAATAATCGTTTTGTAAATGTATATTTCTAGCTTCATCGTTTAAAACTTGCACATATTTTTTCACTCTCCTTTGTAAAAAATATAGAGATGTGATCTAGTGAATTTTATGCGATTAATGACATATTTGCTCATTGTTTCATAGGATTTTCAACTATGCTGTCCACGTAGTGTTATTAACGCGTAGGATTAGTTTTGTTAAAAGGAATTGAAATGCTTATCTATAAGCAATATCTTATCTTTTCTTTAACGCTTAGAAAAATCTTGGTTCAAACAAAGTTAATAAAGTGTTGATTTTAAGAGTTTCTACAAAGAGAAGGAAATCTGACATCGACTATTGCTTGTGAAACAAGTTGTTTTTTTTTTCTCTTGTAAAGTGAAGCGAAAAGAAATGGCAAACACGCAATTTATTAGCTCAGCTGTTCGTATAAGAAGTCCACCTAAGAGAAGAATATCTGCAGAAAGAAACGATAATGGTAATACGGCATCTATTTACTTCGTTCAGCATAAAGTGGTGCCGTGTAAAAGCGAGACTCTTTTTGAAGATGACATTTTATTTCCTGAGGAAAAAACCTTGTATGTAAATGGAGAGAGTTGTTATCCGTTTGATAATTTAACTCAGAACGGGAAGAGAGTAGAGTCGGCTGTTGATAACTCAATAGAGCTAGATTTTAACAGCAATGTGATTCTTGAAAACAAAACACTGACTTTTAACCAGTCAACGACTCATATTGAAAATAAAACACTGGCTTCCAACCAGTCAAATCTTCAAGTTGAAAATATGATAGACTTAAGTGATCATACTCCTCCTGCTAGTTTTGATAAAATGTATAAAAATGGAAGAATTTTAAAACTAGGTGAGTCTAATAGCGAGTTAAATCGGTCGATGCGACCAGCAAAACCAAAGCGCACGTTAAAGTTCGATCGTGATCGTTGCACCTTTATTGAAGGATCATCTGTGGATGATGTTACCACAAATGTCCCATTCTTGCAAAAAGAATTGGACGCTTTCATTCAAAGTGAAAAACATAAGTTCAGTGGTGTTGTTGAAGAATGTTTCGATGCTTCGATGACATCAATTGATCCTGGTGTCAGTTTTAACGAATTGGCTCCGTGGATAAGAAATGTTTACTTAGAAAAACTTCAGGCGCACATGAGTAAAGTTGATAGTAAAAAATTGGAGGGTACAGACAATAAAGAGGAACTAACTCTACAGCTAACAGATAAAAAGGAAACATGTGAATTTTTAAATCACTCGCTACCATCACTTTCTCCAGTCAAAACTTTCCCTTCGAAAGATTTTTATTCTCCCAATAGTGAGCGAAAACCAAAGAAAGATGGTCACACTAACCCTTCCACTCATGTTAAGGAAGTTGCGAAATTGCTCGATAGCCAAATTGAACAATTACAAATTCTACTGGCAGACATTAATTGTAATGAAATTGATACAGAATTATCTCCATCAGAAACTACAAAGCAATCTTTTATCGATTTATCACCTACAATAATTGAATCACCGACCTTAATTGAACCAAATAGACGCACTGAATTACCTCGCTTACCCGATGAAAAAAGAAATAGTAAGATCTTGTGGCTTAATCCAGATGGAATTCGCTCTACCATGACTAACATTAAACATAGATTTTCACGCATTTCGGATTCAAAAATCCGCAAGTTTTCTTTTCAGCAATCGAAAAGAAAAAGCGACGGTTGTCTTAGATATTCAAATAGTCATCTTCAAAACGATTTTGTTTGCAAAACTTCTCCTAAACAAATATCTAAAGCATTTGACCGTGAGCATGACAGCCAGATGAAAAACGAATCGGACTTTCAAAAAAAGCAGGTATGATTACTGGTTTGTTTTTACCGGTGATTTTTAACTTCGTTTTCATCTTTAATGGCGAACGGTCTTTTTTTTGCCGAACGTAATATTCTCAACGGCAATAGATTTCACGAGATCTTTAATTCATCCTAAAATTTACAAGATTTGTCTCTTTCTACGAAATATTGTCGAGACATGACTTTTAAAATGGTTGGATTTAATCTTTAAATTTTATTTGGCTTCTAAATTAGATTTCTTACTTATCTCATTCCAAATGTTTTTGAGTTTTCTTTGGGAGAAGTAGTTTAACGCATATTTTACCATAGATGGTTTCCAAATGATAAAACGTTGCCTTGACAAAGTTCTTATCCTTAATAGAAAACAATACTTTACAGTAATAGGGAATTACGTGAATAAACCTCTAATATATAAAAGTAATATATAATGTGTATTGTTGATCTAAATAGTCCAGATATATTGAGTAACGTCTATGTTGTCATGTTATTCGTAAATAATTTGCGACAGTGTGCGTGATGAGTTTATTCGTTGTTGATTATTTATTTTGGTGGTATTCAGTTATGTTGTATTTTTATTATGGCGATATTATTTGATATAAATTGTATTAAAAGTTTTTGTGAAACCAAATTTTGTATGTTAACAATTGCTTTTTCTAATTCACTGACGAGTAATATAAATCTCTTTGTTTAGTCGGGTTTTAACTTAAGTCGTTGTAGCACATCTCACCATACCGATTTTTACCTTTTACACATGTAAAGTCGACCACTTGATTATACAAAAGTTATAATTGTCTTTCCTTGCCTCCTTAATGCCTGATTATTATTCAATTACCTAGGAAATTTATTTACAATTACTTAGATACATAAGTTTCTCAAAAGTCGCATTGCACCACTCCAAAGTGACGTAACAGAAGATCGTAAACGGTCTGGTGCTTTTTTTTAGTTTTGCAGTTGTTTGTCACTTTGAAGTCATTTTTTTATATGTAACAAGTTTTCATCTTTTCAAGTTTTCATCTTGTTATAGAGATGTATTTACAACAGCGTATATATTATACAACAGGCCATTATACACACACACACACACACACACACACACACACACATACATAAGTGTACATAATGTGTGTGATACTTAATAATTGGTGAAAAAGTCCTTTGAATGTTTTTTGTGATTGTCTAAGATAAGTTAAAATGAGAATACTTGAAATCAAGAGCGGCTCTTGTTTAAGAGAGTTAAATGGGTCAAAGAATGATGCACAACAAAAATGTAACTCCCAAACTGAGTTAATAAATGATAATGTACCTAGTTTTCATCCAATTGTCAACTCAAATAATGTTACTCAGCCTCTATTTGAAGAGTTTGATATATCATACAAAGGACTGAATTTGGGAAGTGCTTTTTATCTGAAGAAGGTAAGACAGAAACTGTTAACAAGCATCGAAAGTTTTGCCGAAACGCAACATTCTTCATCCCCAAGTAAATGTTTAATAAGATATACACTTCGGTTTAGATTGAAGAAGAAAGACTACGCTTGTCTGAATTAAAACGGCTCGCTGCAGAAAAAGCGGAATTAGAATGGAGCGGTAAAAAAAAAGATTTTCATGAACAGAAAGTTTATCAAAACAAAGAAAGCTTAGAAGCAATGAAATTGAAAAGCGAAGAACTTGAACTTAAAAGCGAAGAAGAAAGGAGGTTTATCCTTGCAGAAATGGAGAACATTAACAAGCAAGAAACTCTTTTGAAGGTTTTTTTAAATTTTATTTCTTTATGTATCTCTTTTATTTTCAAAGCAACTTAAATTACCGTCAATATCTCCACAAATTCACGTGGCTTTGAATTTTACAGTTCTTTTTTAAACAGTTCTTCAACTGTTAGTTAAAGCAAGTGCATATAAAAAACTTTTAACTGATTTTTACTTTATCCTCATCTCAAACCAACTAATGATAACTATTTTATCATTTATGCCTAAATTTTTTTTATTTATGCTTATATCTTTTATTTTCTAAAAAAGTCATTAAAAAAAATTAACATTTTTTAAACAAATTTTTCGAGAAAATAAATTAATAAATGAATTGACAACAAGGTTAGTCATTAAAACTAAGTGACAGGTGGTAGGTTTCCAGCTTTCAGCAATAGAGAAATATTAAAAAGGAACTGAGAATTACGTCGAAAATAAAACTAACAGTTCAGGTTACGTTAAAACAACGTTTAAAACTTATTTTTCATAAAACCGACTCCTTGGGTATGTTATCATGAAACCGTTTTTTGATTTTTTAAAAATATAGTAAGAAGCATTTTTACTTAGGCAAAGCAATAGTACATATAAGAAAACAGATTCTCAAAAAATTAAGGTATTGCAGGAGAGATTTGATTTGTCCTTTGATAAGTAAAAATAAATGTCCCAGCCTGCTAGCCAGATTTAAATCAAACTAAACCTATAAGGGCTTAGATGGACAAATAATTAGTCAAGGTCCACACAAACTCGATATATAGTCGAAATGAAAAATCAAGGAAATTTGGAAAAGAGTTCCAACCAAAATTTTCAGCAGTCCAGTATCTTTAGTAAGTCAGTATCGTCATTGGTTTTCATTTTTTTGCTACATTAGCTATAAAGAAAAATATTTTTTTCAAATTTTATGTTGAATACAAAAGAAATTAAGTGAAAATTTAAAAGCATTTATCTTAAAATTTTAAAGCAATCTTTATATCAACAAAGTGGCCTGTCTTGTTGCTTTATTTTATCGTTCCACTTGAGATACATTGCGTTTTGTTGTAGCAACGCGAACAAGAGATGGCTGATTTGAAGATAGAGCGTGAGCGTCGTGAAGAACTGGAAAAGATACTCATTAGTGAAAAAGAGAACGAGAATTTTCTTGAACGGTCGCTTTTTGAAGAAAAAGAACGTTTAAATACGTTAGAGAAAAGTTTTGCTGAGGAGCGATTAAAGCGCGTTGAAATTGAACGACGGTTGGTTATCAATTAATTAAAGTTTTTATTTTTCAAAAATAATCCGTTTTTTGGGTGTTCAGTTTACAATTAACATTATCTCTTTATATAGACTGCAAGAAGAAGAAGAACGAAACAGAAACTATAGCCTCGATAAGAAAAAATCAGAACCCATCAGTAACGCACAAATACTTGAAAACAATGGCACTCTAAAAAGGCGCCTGCCATCTTATGTAATTAGTTTCTCTTATTTTCTTAAATTAAAATTTTCTTATATTGAATTACTGACTTATTGATCTAATATCTATCTCAGACTCTATCAGTGAGGTCCGGTCAACTGGGAAACGATCAAGAACTCAATTTACTGCAACATTTAATAGATGCTGGCCATTCGATTGAAAACTCTCCTGCAGTACGTATCAACAGGTATTCGTGTCGTGGCTATCTATTGAAGATGGGACACCGTTTTAATATATCTTGGAAAAAACGATGGTTTGTTTTCGACCGTAAACTTCGGGCGTTATGTTATTATCAAGATGAATGGAAAACAAAATCTAAAGGTATTCTTTACTTTCAATCAATTCAAGAAGTTTATGTGGACAACGGCGTCAAAAGAAGTCCGAATGCGAAAACAACTTTTTGCATTCGGACGCCTCAAAGGACTTACGTCTTAAATGCTCCTACGCCGATCGTGATGAGCATTTGGATTGACGTCATTATTACTGGAAGAGAAGGCGGACTCATGTCCATGACACTATAATATCAAAATTTATCCTCAAGTGTTGCCCTACAAGTGTTTTGACATCTTGAAACGATCCAAAATTCGATTTAGTGGTATATGATCCTGATAAAGCCTGTTACAATCGGGGAAGACTACGATATAAACCTCACCGATTACATTTTTACCTACCTTCTTTAGCGGAAATATTTATATAGCTGGCTTATTCGCCATTATGTAAACAAAAAACAATTGTTTCTCTTGAAACTGAATTTAAACATTTAGAAGTTGTCCGCACTCGCGGTTCTTTTTGTTATTCTCTCGAGAATTTTCAGTTTGGTCCTGTATATTAGTTTTTTTTTTTATAGACTATATTTATTTTACTTTTATACAATAATTTTTATAAAGTTTTTTTGATTGTCTATATATATATGAATGCTAATTGTTAATATCATGAAGAACACTGAAAATATCTTAGTTGGTTCTTTTTTGTTCATAATTCATTCTGGTTTTTTTTTTTTTTTTTTTTTTTTTTTCATTTTATGAAATTTTACATTTCAGATCAAGAAAATCAGCAAAAATTTAAAAGTAATATCTATAATCTTTTGCCATAAAACCCTATATGAGATTATCTGTATCGAAGCGCAGTTAAATTTCCGTCTGAGTGATATGTCAATAACAAACATAACAAAAAATTGCCTCTGCAATTAAAGGTTCATTATCTTAAGATCTTAAACGGATTTATTTACTAGATTGTTACTTACGAATTTATGTAAACAATATTTACAAAAATTCTTGGTTAAACAGAAATCGAAGACCTAACACTGCATAGGTAGCCTACAGTGCTTAATACAAGTGCCATTGATTCAGTGTTATTTTTAGAACAATATTTTAAAAACTAACTAGAAAAAAAAAAATTTTAAACATTCGAAATAAGCGATCAGGTACTTTTATTATCTAAACATGAAAAAAATTTTGATCTTCACATACACGTATCTTTCGTAATACACGATCATCTTCACACACGTCTCCACAAACCTCGTCTCGTTCTTATAACTACTATATAAAGCGGGTTCTGGCGCATTGATACTTTTCCCGTACTTAAGGGTGATAGCTTTGATGTGATGACTTACCTTTCTCATGCGTGTTCTGGCGCATTGATACCCTTATATATTGGGGGGTTGGATGTTTTTTTCCAAGATGGCGGCTGTGTATAATGAATTAGTAAAATTAATCTTGTTATGGTTTTTCCAAGATGGCGTCGTTTTTTAAATTCTTATCAGTCTTAATGTTTTCCAAGATGGCGTCGTTTTTTTAATTCTTTTTATTCAAAAAATTTTCTTACCGTAAAATATTTCTTTTTTGTTAAGTTTTAAAAAAAATTTCTTACCGTCCATGTAATCGGATTTAAAAATATTTTCTTATTTAAAAAATGTTTTTAGCGAGAACAAAGCATGCAGGTGAAGTGAAAGCGTTGTTTGATCTTTTGTTCAATAACATGAGGATGGTGTGTTTGAGAATAAGTAAAGAAGGAATAAGTGTAAAAACAAAAACAACGATAAATTTAATGTTTGAAGTGGATCTTTTTGCAGATCGGTTTGATGAGTACGTGTTTGATTTTGAGGAGCCGTTGCATGTAGGTGTTGAGAGTTATGTGAGTAAGGTGTTTAAAACGGTGAAAAGTGGTAGCGAGTTGACTTTGTCGATTTTGAATGCGGGAAGTTTGGAAATCGCCGTGAGATCTTTAGACCAGTTTGCGTATAATATTAAGGTGACGACGGAAACCGTTCAAAACGTGAATTTGAGTGAGCGCTATTCTTTTTGGTCAAAGAGAAGAGTTTTGGCTTCTAGGTTTAGCGATATGTGTAAAATGATAAATCCGACTTCGAAATTTAGAGTGGTTTTAGAGAAAGGGGTGTTGATATTTTCAATGGAGACAAGCGGTGTTTTTTCTGAGAGTTTTAAGTTTGGAGGAGAAACTGAGTATGAGAAGAAATTTGATTTGGTGCGTAAGTCTGATCAGCTGTATCGAGTTTCAAAAATAGTTTCTTTTTCGAGCGTGTTGGATGTGTTTGTGGGAGAGACGTTGATGATTTCGTCTACAGGAGAAATGGGTGTGATAAAAGTGTATTTTCTCTGAATTTTTTATTCTTGCCAAATAAAAAATTTTGTTAGTCACAAGTGATGTTTTAGAGAATGGCTAAGAAGGGGATGCTAATGCAGGGTGAATTGGGTCTGAGCAGTAAACCAGAACCGGAAAATTCGTCTTCACCAGAACCAATACGCTCGTAGCTTTTTCCAGTTTTAATGAAGAGTCCATCGCCATGAGTATTTTTATTCCAAGGACTTAGGTATAAGCCAGACCCAGTTGCGGTTAATTTTATTCCTTTTCCGTTTTTGCTCAAGTAAACTATTCCTCGTCCAGCGATTTTGTCGACCATGGCAGAACCGGCAGAAGCTCCAACACCTGAAAGTAGACCAGTGGCAAGAGCAGGGACGACTTTTGTGGCTAGAGTGCTTACGATCGTGCCTAGAAAAGGGAGTAGAGCACCGATGAATCCTCCTTCTACTTTTGCGTTGTGCATGAGTTGTTTTTTGCTGAGTTTAAGAGTGACACCTTTTCCATTGTCGTAGGCTTTTGCAATTTTGTTTAATTGGGTTTTAGTGACAGCGAGCATATGTTCACCGTTCAAGTCTTGATGAGTGAGTTTTATGCTGACTTCAGTTTCGTTTTGAATGGCTTTTTTAATTTTGTCAGCTTGTCCTTTTGAAATGTTTAGTCTTATCTTTTGATATATTTTTAATAGAAAAGGAAGAAAAAAAAAAAAATCACCGACTGAAAGCGCTTCCGGAGAAAAGATCGTGTAGAGTTGAGGAAATTTTTTCTCTGATGTGGTATCTGACGATGATGTCTTCCCCTCTAAAATCGATCAAGTGTTCATTTTGGTCAACAATTTGCGTTTCCATTCTTGAAATTTTGCTGACAACGATGGGAAGGTAAATCAAGTGAAAAGGTTTTTTAACAATTTTTTCGCCGGGTACAACTTGTGGGTAAAAGGAGTAAATGTCGTTTGTCGTTTTACCGTCAAAATAAGACGAGCCGATAATGTCGTTAGTTACTCGGATCACTGCAGTTTCTTCAATTCTCACAATGTTTTCAGACTCGTAGGTGTCGATGACGCTTGTGACTTTATTAGGGTCAACAGGGTCTTCTTTTTTCTCAACGTAGGTGTATTCGTTTTTGTCGAATCCGAGTAGCGATCCTATGCTGTTATTCATGTTAAAATCAACCCAGTATCTTGTCGTTGCTGTAGGCTTTCCAAAAGTCAATACGGCTTTTAACGAAGACTCGTTTGCTGTAATGGTGACTCCGTCTACTCTATACAAGCTTCCTGTTTGTTTTTGCATTTCATTTTGAAGGTATTCGTTGAGCTGGTTGATTTCGTAGGATCCTTCTTGAATGTAGATGGTGTAGCTTTTTGAGCCAGCGTTTGGGCTGTATCTGAAAACGTTATTTTTAGAGGTGATGTTGGGGTAGCTTCGATAGGTTTCGAGCCCCACAAGTGCCATTTCGTACTATTTGTTTAAATCCAGCTCGATGGGTCTTTCAAAGTATGTTTTGATGGAGCTGTTTGATACGGTGGGTGTATCTTTTTTCGATTTTGCAAGCAAATAAAATCCAGACATGTTTTTTTATACGTTTGGAAAATAAAAATCGTCAAACCCGCTTCTGTATTTTCCATGGTCTTTTTTGGAGGATAGATCAATGACGGTAAATCCGTGGGGTTGAGACCAGCAGTATTTGCAAAACTTTTTAAATTCTTCTTTTTTCATGTTACTGGAAACGTGATCTTGATAAATGTGGTTCATATTTTTATCGTCTTGAGGAAAGAGGCAAATAAAGTTGGCATTTTCTCGGATGATTTGTCTGGGGAGCAAGAAATAATTTTGAGCGAGGTAAAAGCAGTCGACGTTGGAGTGTCTTCCTCGAATGTAATATTTTTCGCACGTGTTTTGTCTAGTGAGTTGCAAGTCATCAAAGATCATCAAATTGTTTTTAGTTGAGTCTAAGGAATTAGGTTCAGGCACGTCTTCTTCATTTTCGAAAAATTGACACTCCATGTCTGTTTCTCCTTCCCTATTTTTAGATGTTTCTTCAATGACAGCTTCAGGACTGGAGTTTAACTTTTCTATTTTGCTTTGAATGTTGAATAATTGGAGAATGAGTTCTTTTGGTAGTATCTTCTAAAAGGCTTTTTTGAGTATTTTGTATTCGGGTTGGAAAAGAGATTTGCCAAAGACTTGCAAGTGGTTATAATCCAGCCATCCAGGTCTAAGCAGTAAATTGAGCAGCAACGTTGTTTTTCCGCAACCGGAATTTCCGACGATGATTCCTCGAATGCTTCTTGGCAAAAGCTTGTTGTTGTATCTTTTGGTTTTTCCGATATTCCATGACAAATCAATGACTTCCATTTTGTACCAGGAAAAAAAAATGTTTTTCTTTGTTTAAAATGTACTGCGTTAAATGCAAAAGGAAAACTGAAACCATTCACTTGAAAAATGAGATGACAAAAAACAACAGACATATGTTGAAAGGGACTTGTGACTCTTGCGGAACGACCAAATGCAAGTTTGTTTCTTCGACAACAAAAGGAGGTGATTTGGTGGAAACGATCAACAATTTTACAAAAAACGTAAAGCTTCCGGGGCAAAAATATGCAGGAGAAATACACCTTCCAGGAATGAACTTTGCAGGACCTGGCACAAGAACGGACTTAAGGCTCACACCAACCGGCATGTATCAACCTTGAAGCAAGCCGAAAGACCGAATGGACAATGCAACGTACCACCACGATTTGGCTTATATGCATTCCAAAGACCCTGCCATTAGGAAATTAGCAGATCAAATGTTGCTTGAAGAATTGGACTCCATTCCAAACCCCACTCAAAAAGAAATAAACGAAAGAAATATTATCAAACCCATCATCAAAGCCAAAGTTAAATTTGGATTGGGTGTCTCTAAAAAAAAAAAATGCCTCTGAAATGGACGGATCAGCTTGCAGAGGAGCTTCATAAACCAGTCATTCGCCATTTTAAAAGAAGAAGGGTGATTGTGAACGACATTGATGTGATATGGGCTGCAGATTTGGTTGACATGCAATCGTTTTCAAAATTTAACAAGGGCGTAAAATATTTGCTCATGGTGATCGACGTGTTTTCAAAGTATGGATGGATCGTTCCATTAAAAAGCAAAACGGGTCTTGAAGTGTCTAAAGCGTTGAAAAAGATTTTCGGTGAAACAAAATGCGTCAAATTCTGGGTGGATGAAGGAAAAGAATTTTACAACAAGCACGTGAAAGCGTTGGGTGTTCAATTGTACTCCACTGAAAACGAGGAAAAAAGTTGTGTCGTTGAGCGATGGAACAGAACGATGAAAGAGAGAATGTTTAAATATTTTTTAGCCAACAACACCAATAAATACATTGACGTATTAGATAAGATGGTGAAAAATTACAACTGCACAAGGCACTCTTCCATCAAAATGACTCCAGTGGAAGCCAGCGATGAAAAGAATAAAAGTAAGGTCTGGATTAATCTGAATGGTAAACAGAGAGAAAGAGCAAAACCGAAATTTTCTATGGGTGACAAAGTGCGAATCACAAAAAAGAAGTCTCATTTTGAAAAGGGGTATACACCGAGATGGACTGAAGAGCTTTTTACCGTGTCAAAAGTTCAGTATACGGATCCTCCTACGTATAAAATTGCTGATGCTAACGGTGAAGAAATTCAAGGCAATTTTTACGAGCAGGAGATGCAAAAGACGCATCAGGATATATTTAGAATTGAAAAAATCGTTCGCAAAACCAAGAGTAGATCATTGGTCAAATGGTTGGGGTATTCAGATTCGTTTAATTCGTGGGTGGACAATAAAGAATTGATCAGTTTGCTTTCGAGCGACATTGGTCATTTCCTTACTGAAAAAAATTTTCAGGTCCATTAAAAAATGAGCAAGATGATGGTTTTGTTTGAGCCCTTTATAAATGAGTACCTTAAGACGGAGGATTACGAGGAGTCGTATTATTATTCACCTTATGAAGAAAAATACCATTACAAGATTTACAGCTTTGAAAATGATTTGGATTTCACCATTATTCGTCGAAAGGATAAATTTGAGTTGAGAATAAAGTATGGAGGGATTCGTTTTGAAAAAAGCGGAATGGTGTTGGAGGATATGTTCGAATATGCTCGAAGAAAAATAAATAAAGTCAAGGAGCACGTCAAGGAGCTGAATTTTGAAATGATCTAAAAATTCGAAGAATTTCCACGGGTCCAAAAAGGATCTAAAAAAATTTCTTTCCCATTAAAAAAGATGAATTTTGTGACGATTGAGAATTTTGACGAGAGCAAATTATTGGCTGGGGAGATTTACGCAACCACAAAGCCCATTCTGTACCAAAAGATTCCGCTGTATTACGAGTATGCAAATGGAAAAGGTCCTTTTATTTTAAGAACCCCCGTTTTGTTTTCTTTGGGTGTGTTTGAAAATCGCAGTGTGGAAACGAAAGAGCTGACGGGATATTCCATGTCTTTTGTTGCTTTTGACGATAAAAAGGGCATGACAGCAGAAGAAGAAAAGTTCATAGAGGTGACTGAAAAAATATCAAAATTTCTTCGCGAGCAAGTCAACCTTAAAACAGCCTTGTTGAAAAAAGGAGGAAGAACGGAAAAAATAATGACAGAGTATTTGTCCATTTTTAAAAACAAATCTGCGATGATATCGCCAAACGCGTCTCCCATATTTTTCGGAAAGTTGTATACAAAAGAAAAGAGCATCACTTCTTTGTTTTGCAAAAAGGAGAACAAAAAGATGGTAAAAGCAGATCCATTGGGGTATGTTCGTCAAAGGTGTTTTGCTATTGCGTCTTTGAGAATTGAAGGCGTTTTTATTAGCTCTCAGATCGAGTCTATTCAAGTCAAGCTTCCAGAAGTGTTCATCACTAAAAATGCTCCTTCTGTTCAAAGCATTATGAGCGATTTGGATTTGGATGAATCTGACGAAGAAATGTGAAAAAATAAAACGATATAAAGAATTTTCTTTTCATATAAAAAAGATGGAACTTGTATACGGAGCCGATGAAACAAAAATGACGCCTCTTCACTATGCATCTCGAAGCGGTCACATTGAAGTGGTCAAATTATTGGTGCAAAACGGAGCCGATGTCAACGCAAAGGGGAGAGTCTGAATCTGATGAGGTCCTTTTTAAATTTTACACGAATTTAAAAATGATCAACGTCGAAGGAATAAAATTGCCAAATGAGGCTTTGACCAACTTTCAATTGATAGAGGATGTTAAAAAGCTGAAAATAAGAAACTTTCGAGGTGTTTTTGAAAGAGACACATTGCCGAAAAAACCGAGAAGAAAAGAATGTGGCATTGTGAATACGGGAGACTCAGGCACAGGCGGATTTCATTGGGTGTGCTGGTTCAAAGACGGTGATAAGAAATGCAGTTTCGATTCTTACGGTCAACCTCCTCTTGTCGAACTGGTTCACTATTTGAAGAGCCCCATTTATTATAACAGCGACAGGGTTCAGTTTGGTGATGCCTCTTATTGTGGTCACTTGTGTCCACAATAAGAGACATCACCAAACTGAATTTTCACAAAGCGATTAATTTGAACGAGCCGACCAATCTTCACGACGCTGCCACTAAAAATTACGTGGACGTCAGCTCGAGCATGCGCGTCAAAACAGACGGATAGAGCACCATCACTGCAGACTTGGATTTAAATTCCAATAAATTGATCAATGTGAAAGATCCGACCGCTTTAAAAGACGCAGCGACAAAAAGCTATGTCGACACAAAAGTGGCATATACAGTATGCGACAAAAGTGTTTACATGTTTTTGAAAAATATTCTTTTTTAAAATAAATGATTGAAATACATGTTTATATTTCAATATATATATACCAAAATAAAGGTAATTCATTGTAGTTTCATGTTTTGAGCCTGAATTTAAATGAATGAGAAGTGTTTATAGCAAATTATTTATTGAAACAAAATGTCAGATGTAAACAGTTTTGTCGCGATTTATGCTATTATTAATTTTAATGCGAAATTAATACTTTGTGTAGCCTCCACGACTTCTAATGACTGCTGCAATTCTCGCAGGCATGCTACCAATCAACTTCTTGCATTCTTCAACAGTTATCGAACTCCAAACATACTCAACTCGTTCCCATAATTCTTGTCGACTGGCTGCTCTTGTTTCATAATTATAAACTCGATTCTTCGACCAAAGATTCTCGATCGGGTTAAGATCGGGACTTTGCGCAGGCCACTCTAGAATCTTAAATTTCTTCGAATTTAGGAATTCTAATGTAATTTTTGCCTTGTGCTTTGAATCATTGTCTTGCATAAAAAGTGTCGAACGAATTTGCTTTCGCCATCCTCGTAAACTAGGCAAATAGCCATTGTTTAAAATGTCAATATAATGTTTCGCGTCCATTATTCCATCAATTTTTACGATTTTACCAACACCAGACGAAGAGAAACATCCCCAAAACAACAACTTTCCGCCGCCATGTTTTACTGTTGGAATAAAGTCACGATCAGAAATTCCTCCTCCAGCTTTTTTCCATACATATCGAATGCCATCAGAGCCAATCAAGTTAATCTTGCTTTCGTCTGTCCAAATCACCTTACTCCACTCAGCAAAAGTCCAGTTTTCATACTTCTTTGCAAATTCCAATCGTTGTTTACGATGTTTCGGTGTTAGTAGTGGTTTCTTGATCTTCTTTTTTGCCTTGAATCCAATTCTCTTGAGTTCTCTCTGCACTGTTCGAGTACTTACCACTGTACCTTGAGCATTATTTAATTGTTTCTTTACATCGTGTACTGATTTTGCTTTATTTGTCATGATTAATCTAGAAATTGTTCTCTGATCTCGAGTAGTGAAAATTTTCTTGCGTCCATTTTTGTTGCATTTCTTCTCTATATCGTTTCGCTTCTTAATTTTATAGACTAAACAATAAGATATATTAAGTTCTCGTCCTGTCTCACGAAGAGACAATCCTGATTTAAGCTTCTGAACAGCTAAATTTTCAATTTCTTTCGACACTTTCTTCATTCTTTCAATTATAATTTTTCTGTTGTTTACATTACGAATTTTAAGTTTAAATAAACCGTTTATTACTAATTGAGATATGTTTTATTTAAACAAATTAAAAATATAGCCACAAAGTATTAATTTCGCATTAAAATTAATAATAGCATAAATCGCGACAAAACTGTTTACATCTGACATTTTGTTTCAATAAATAATTTGCTATAAACACTTCTCATTCATTTAAATTCAGGCTCAAAACATGAAACTACAATGAATTACCTTTATTTTGGTATATATATATTGAAATATAAACATGTATTTCAATCATTTATTTTAAAAAAGAATATTTTTCAAAAACATGTAAACACTTTTGTCGCATACTGTAACAATATTTCTTACGTAGATATTAACATGACGTCATACAAGTTAACTAATTTGGCTGAACCCACTTTATCCTCAGATTCAGCCATAAAAATTACGTGGACACGCACGCGTCAGGTGGAACTACTGTGGGAACCGCGGACTTGGATTTAAATTCGCATAAACTGATCAATGTGCTTGATCCTTCAAACGCGCAAGATGGAGCGACGAAAAGTTACGTCGACTTGTTGTTGCAAAAATCGAGTTTGACCAGTGTCGTTCCAGGATCCAGTTTCACCAGTTTGGGCTTTAAATTCCAGACGGTGGCGGCGCTAACCACTGCTCCTGTGTTTGCGTTTTCCGCAAAATCTGGAGTGTTGAGAAGATTGTGGCTGGCTGTGAGTGGAACCATTGGTCAAGTTTTTATTTGAATCTTTACAGACGGTGAAATTAACGTTGGAAATTATGCAGAAACAACGGAAGGAATTGGAGTAGATGCTGTAGGACTTGCTTGCGACTTGCTCTTTTGCCCTCTCGGAGGAGGACCTGCATACGCCAACTCTTTGCAAGGATGCAACGTTGCCAGCACCACTTCAATGGGAGGATACTTTACGCTAGACATGCCTTTCAGAAACGACGTCTCCATTCAACTGGTGAACAAAAATGCTACAGCCATCACGTATTGGATTCAACCGTTCATTTCCACTCTTGCTTCTATTCCTGCCACCATTCCTCTTTTCAAACTTTACTGCAGGACGTTCCGATATTTAAACATGAAGTATGGAAGCGAATATGTCTTGATGAACACCAATGGAAAAGGAAACGGAGTTTTTTTGTAATACATCAGAGTGCACATCATCGGCTCTTCTGAAAACTGGTGGGAATTCAGAGTCAAAATGTACGACGGAAATTTACCTCCCGGAAACGGCACCGTTCTCACTCCTTGGACTCCATACAACACCAACAATTACACCTACTTTCCTGGTTACGACGGTGACAGCACATGCATCTTTTCATCCTCAGGATTGGAAGATTTTTACTTGTCGTCGTGGAATGGAGCAAATTTGACTTCTTTCAACAACAAGTCGTCAGGTCTAGTATACCAATCCAATGCTTCCATCGGGTCCACCACCACCATTTCGTTTTACAGAAATTTCGGAGAAGCAGATTCCATGCCCAGCGTCGCAGCCGGCAGAAGACTCGTCGTCACGCTCAACTCAGGTGACGCGCAAGTCGGACAATCCGGAAGCTTTTACCTTCTTCTCGGGCAAGTGTTTTATTACGCATAAAATTATGCTAGGAGCTAAAGCGTACGCATAGGTTTAGCGGAACCATGAAAAAATATTATGCAAAATAAAATAAATAAATTTCAGCACAAATGAAAATGTCTATTCGCTACTCCGTGGCTTTAAGAATCTGTGATAAACTTTTGCAAATAGTGGACACTAAAGAAAGGTATCGGCATTTTCTTGAAAGTAAAAAAGAAGAGGAGGACATCGAAAGAAGAGAAAGATTGAGAAAAAAGTTTCCTTTACTGTTAAAAAGATGAGAAGAATTGTTTGTTATGACGGGAAGAAGTTGAAAGGCACAGTTTATTTTAACGAAAATTTGGTTCATCCTCCTAGAAAGGTGCGTTCCAAATGCGAAATATTTGCTCAAAGAGACATTAAGCTGAATCGTTTATCAAAGCAAACGATTGTTTTTATGTTTGGAATTAAAGTGGACAGCGGGATGGCTTTGGTGAATTTGAGACATGATCTAAATTTAAAGCTGAATTATTTCAGTCACTTTTGCTTTTTTCAGAATTGGTAGATAACGTCGTCATGGAAATTTATAACAGAAGCGACAAGGACGTCGTGATTTGATTCCATCGGGAAAAGAAATTTTTTATTTCTCCTTAATAAAAAAATGGATTATAACAGTTACAAAGAAATATACCCCACTCTTCCAACGACTCCTGCAGATGAAGGAGGACACGTTTACCGTCTTCAAAAAATAAGCGAAATCCAAAAAGAGATGGGCAACAAGTGGAAAAAGAGGGTTCATCTCAGCAAAAAGTACCATCGCGTTTTCAGGATCATTTCGAATGTGGACAATACAATGCAAGGCTTGTGCATAGCTTTTGGTTTTTGCGAAGATTACGAAAAAGTTCTTTACGGATTCAAGCACACCTTAACTCTTGTGAGAAAAAGCGACGTTGATGTGATTTTTAAGAGCGCTGAAACAGCCGCAGGAAAAGTAACCTTGAGCAAACTGTCTTTGTTCATGCCTCATGTCACTCCCTCTGTTATGGCAAACTACCGTCTTTACAAACTCATCGAGTCCAAAGAGGACGTTCCGTTGTCGTTTAGATCCAGACAGTGCGACACCATTGCCGTGCCAGTGTCCAATACGTTCAGTTGGAGGTTGAGTGCTAGATCAGCCAGTGAACGACCGAGGTACATCATTGTTGGATTTCAGACCAATAAAGACGGCAGTCAAGATGTAAACCCTTCCGTATTCAACCACTGCGATTTGAAAAACATGTATGTGACCTTAAACAGCGAAAGGTACCCTGCTGTGGATTACGACTTGTCCTTTACAAACAACAAATTTTCGAGAATTTACAGGGACGCGTGCAAGTTTGACAACAAGATTTTTGGAATCAGCGAAATTATCGCCCAACCGAATATAACAGCGCTGAATTACAGGCACATTTGCCCTCTTTTCGTTTTTGACGTAAGCAAGCAGGCTGAGAGGTTGAAGTCGACCGTGTTGGACGTGCAAATTAAAGCCACCTTTAACGCAAACATTCCTGCAGAACTCAAGCCTTTGCCGTGGTGATCTCTGACAAGCTGCTCAGAATCAAATCCGACGGAAACAAAATGAACGTTGTGTATTAGGAAAAAATAAATTGCTCCTTAATAAAAGGATGAATTTTACGAAAAAGGATTTGAAAAATTTACTTATCGAAAATGGCGTTTCCAAATCGTCGAAAAGCAAAATAGGTTTGGCGATGATTGCGTTGGAGAACCATCTGATCGATAAAAATGCGATGATGGAGGATGTCAAATCGATAGACTCCAAATACGAAAGGCTCCGTTCGATCCGAAACAATCCCGTGGCTGTAAAAGTGATCGAATACGGCTCTCTTTACAAAGCGATGAAAGAGACGGGACACGGCAACAATTATTTGGAGAAGTGAAACGGCAAAGTGGATGAAAACGGATTTAAAATAGAAATTCTAAAATAAAATGTCGTTTCACCCGTTTTTTCTAGAGTGTAGCAAAAGAGAGCCTGATGTAAAAAAGAAAAGACAGCTCGAGGCTCTTGCATTCAAGGCTGAAAGCGGCTCGTTCAAAATTCCTGAAATGTACAGCGATGAAAAAAGAGACGAGCTTTACGCGATTTTGTGGGAAGAAAAAGAGGATGACTTTTCGCGGATGGAAAAAAAAATCAAAGAGCACAACAGAGAGTGGAGCAATTTGAAAAAGCGAGAAAAGCTGAGAGCGCTCGACAGACGCGTTCTTGAATTGGACTGCGATTGGGAAGAAAAGAAAAAAATGTCTGGAAAACTGAAAATGGACGCGATGCTCCAAAAATTCGAAAAATTTCCAAAATTTGCTGAAAAATAAAAAAATTGAATTCGAGTAAAATAAATTACAACGAATAAAAAAGATGGATGTATACAACGTATGCGATGATGGCCCTGATTGTTTTCGACCAAACCTTGGTTATTTTGTTGATGAAAATGGAGATCGAAATTTGGTTGAATACGATTATTATTCTGATCTTCGATATTTTATTGACGCATCTGGAATTCGACGCCATTTTCTTTATGATGAAAATGAATACGATAATGGCGTTGACGATCCTTGTTATTGGTATTTTATCGATGGAAATGGAAATCGTCGTTATCTTTTATTAAGTTATTTTGACTTTAAGATTATTAACCGTGATGAGTCAGGTCGTGAGTATTATATTAATGATCATAACATTCGTCGATATTGTGATGATGATTCGTCAGATGATGATTTCAGCGATGATGATTCGTCAGATGATGATTTCAGCGATGATGATTCGTCAGATGATGATTTCAGCGATGATGATTCGTCAGATGATGATTTCAGCGATGATGATACCAGCGATGATGATATGGGAAGACGGTTAGAAATAGAGATGGATTCGTTAGATGTGTCAGAAAATGATATCATCGCAGAAGAGTGGGAAGAACTTCAAAAATTCGCTTCAAGACATTGGATGGGTAGATTTTGCGCTCCTGCTGCTTAATTTTTTAAATTCTTTTTGAAGAATTGAAAAATTTGCTGAAAATAAAAAAAATGAATTCGAGTTAAAGAAATTTTCTTTACATTAAAAAAGATGTATACACTGCAAGAAAGTTTTGAAGAAGCGGAAAGAGATTTTAAACAAAAAATGAGACTGCTGGAAATAGATTTTGAAAAACAAAAAATACAGCTGGAAATAGAGCATGAAGAAATTGAAAGATATTTTGAAAAAATGTTTGATGATGTGAGAAAAAAGTTTGAAATAGATTTGGATAATATTAGAAGACAGATGTACATAAATTTTGAAGAAGATAAAATACAGCTGAAAAGAGGGAAGGAATACATAAAAATACTGCTGGAAAGAGATTTGGAAGAAAAACGTTCTGATATACAAAAAGATTGTCCTCCTGCTGCTTAAAAAAATCCATTTTTAATTCTTTTTGAAGAATTGAAAAAAAATTGAATTCGAGATAAATAAATTTTGACATTTAAAAAAGATGCTTTACACAAAAAAGGTATTAAAAGATTTGCTGGTTAAAAATGGTGTTACTCAAACATCAAACAATTTTTTGGCTTTGACACTGATCGCGTTTGAAAACCATTTGATCAATAAAGACGATTTAATGGAAAAGGTGAAATAAAAAAGACCCGTGGGAAGACCGAGAATACATGAACCAAAAGAGAAAAAACCGATCGATCCTAAATGGAAAAGACTTGAAAACATCAGAAATCATCCTTTCACTTATAAAATAACCCATGTGGAAACGGGAAAAGTGACTGAATATAATTCTCATTACCAATTAAGAAAAGAAACGGGTCACTACTGGAAATACTTTGACGATAAACACGGTTATCAAATAGAAGTGTCATGAAATTTAAATTTTCTGAAAATTAAAATTTATTTTGCTGAAATTTTAAATTTGAAAATGGGTTAAAGAAATTTTTTTCCCTATATAAAATGGATAGAATGAACATGAAATATTTAAAAGTGATGGCAAAAGGCCGCGACGTTAAAGGCTACTCAAAAATGAGAAAAGCCGAGCTCATTGAAGCTATAAAAAATACAAAACCTGTCATTGGGTATGGGCCTGTTAATGATACCGTAGTCAGGATTGTTCGTCCACCTGTTAAAGTTTCTGTGAAACCTGCAAAAGTACGGTTTGTTGTTGGACCTGACTTGACTTCGTTTGGGTCTGCTCGCTTGCAAAATCGGGTAACAAGAGACATCGCATCCATCCTTGACACACCTGTTACCGATTCAACAAACGATATTGCACCTAGACCCGATTACATCGCTGCACCAAGACCTGGGTTGCTTTCAAGAATTGCAACATCTGTCTACAACGGTTTTAACCAAATAAATGCTCTCGTTGATCCATACGTTCCGAAAACAGCGTGAGAAATGGAGTGGAAAAAACGATTAAGTCTCTCAAAGGTGTTGTATTTGGTGCTCCCGATTACATCGCTTCACCAAGGTCTTTTAAAATAAAGTTTAATATGACTGAACATGCAGCAGAGCGTGCTGTCAGACAATTTTCTTACGCTCCTTCTTCTCAATACCAAGACCTTGCCTCCTTTTTTAATTTGGTAAGAGAGTCTGCTATTCAAACCATGGAAGGAGAAAGAAACACTAAAGTTAGGATTATTTTAACCTGCGAAATGAAATCTGTAAGCATCTTGTCTGGTGAGGAAGTTACTAGAACGGCTAACTTTTCATCCAACTCTGAAATTATTCTAGCGGCTACGGATGTAAGAACGTTAATGAGCCAAATGGAAGAAAAAATCTTGGAAAATAGTGTTAAATACAACAAGTTGGGTTCCAATGGCGTCATGTCTAAGATTTTAAAAATGGACATTAACTTTATCGATTACAGACCTCTCAGCGGTTCTTCCTACATGGAGCTACCTACCAAGTTGAAAAACAAAAAGGCAATCGTCAACATGGAAAGCAACGACAATGAATGTTTCAAGTGGTGTGTTACCAGAGCGTTGAATCTAAAAAATAGAGACAACGAAAGAATTGATGATGACTTGATTCTAAAACCTGAAGAGTTGGATTGGGACGGAATTAAATTTCCTGTTTCTTACCATAAAATCGACAAGCTTGAAGCGAATAATCCAGAAATTAGCGTGAACGTCTATGAGTATGAAGAAAAAGCACCTCAACCTTTGCGAGTATCTGATTTTGTGGACCGAAAGCACTGTGTTGATTTGTTGTATATTTCAAACGAAGACAGCAGCCATTATTGTCTCATTAAAAATTTCAGTCGGTTTGCTAGCTCTTCAACATCAAAAGGTAAAAGAAAACTACATTTTTGCAGAAGGTGCATGCAAGGTTTTGACCAAGAAGAAAAACTACAAAAACATCGAGAAGACTGCTATGATAACGCTCCAATGAGAATCGATCTTCCTAAAGAAGGAACAATCCTTGAGTTTAAAAACTACAACAAGACTATAAGACATCCGTTTATGGTCTATGCCGACTTTGAAAGTTTCATCAAACCCATCGATGACAACACTGAATATAATAATAAAGAGTCGTATACCAAACAATATCAAAAGCATGTTCCAAGCTCCATCGTCTATTATATCAAATGCTTCGACGAAACCATTTACAAGGGAAAGCTTGAAACGTACACAGCTGAAAGCGATGAGGACGATGTGGCTAAAAATTTTATCAACATGCTTGAAGAAGACCTCAAAAAGATTTGGAACGACAGCGATTTACAACAAAAACACTGGGAAAAAAATAAAATAGTGACTGATGAGGATGAAAAGAAATTTAAAGGTGCAACCATTTGCCACATTTGCAATAAAGATCTTAACGGTGATAAAGTTTTAGACCACTGTCATTTGACTGGAAAATACCGTGGTGCTGCCCATAACAAATGCAACTTGGATTATAAAATTCCAAAATTTATTCCCGTTGCCTTTCATAACTTGTCTGGCTACGACTGTCATTTATTCATCAAGAAATTAGGTGGAAAGCTCAATTGCATACCCAACAATGAAGAAAATTACATCAGCTTCTCAAAAAAAATCAAAGTGAGAGACTTTATTAATAAGAAAGGTAAACTTCAAGGAGTTTTGAAAGAAATAAGGTTTATTGACACCACCAGGTTCATGCCTGAAAAATTAAAAAAACTGGCTAAAAATCTAAACGACGATCAACGCAAAAACGTTAGAAAATATTTTCCTGAAGAGAAACAGTTCAACTTGATAAGAAAAAAAGGCATTTACCCTTACGAATGGGTAGACTCCATTAAAAAGTTTTCCGAAACGCAATTGCCTCCTATCAAAGCGTTTGATTCCAAATTGGACGATGAACCAGCAAAAGATGAAGACTTCGCGCATGTGCAAAACGTTTATAAAGAATTTGGATGCAAAACGTTTAAAGATTACCACGAGCTATTTAACAAGTCTGATGTGCTGATTCTAGCTGATGCCTTTGAAAATTTTAGAGACGTGTGCATAAAATGTTACGGTCTTGATCCCGCCTGGTATTACACCTCTCCTGGATTAGCCTGGCACGCCATGTTAAAGAAAACTGAAATTAAATTGGAATTGTTATCCGATATTAATATGCTCAACATGATCCGAAAAGGAATACGCGGTGGGATTAGCATGATCTCGAACCGATTTGGAAATGCCAATAACAAATACATGGACAAATACGATCCTTCAAAACCATCCAAATTCCTTCAGTATTTAGACCCCAACAATTTATACGGATGGGCTATGAGCAAACCTCTTCCCGTTGGTGGATTTAGATGGATGACTGAAGAAGAGCTTTTAAACTGGCGACATTGTCGCATGCCGTGCATTCTTGAAGTCGATTTAGATTACCCTGATCACCTTCATGATTTACACAATGACTACCCTTTAGCCCCTGAAAGATTAACCATTGGAAAAGTAGACAAACTCGTTCCCAATTTAAACAACAAAATAAAATAGTCGTTCATCATGAAAACCTAAAACTCTATGAACGATTGGGTTTAATCATCACCAAAATTCACAGAGGAATCAACTTTAGAGAAGAACCTTTCATGAAAGAATACATCGACCTCAACACCAAGGAGAGAACAAGAGCTACCAACGAATCTGATAAGGAATTTTTCAAACTCATGAACAACTCCGTCTTTGGAAAAACCATGGAAAATATTCTAAAGCGCGTTGATGTCAGACTGATCACCACAAAAAAAGAAGCCTTAAAATTGTCCAAAGTCCCTCGTTATAAACGAAAGACCATTTTTGATGAAAACTTAATCGCGGTTCACATGGAAAAAACAAAATGTTTTTATGATAAACCTGTTTACTTAGGAATGAGCATCCTCGACATCAGCAAAACTTTGATGTTTGGGTTCCATTACGACTACATCAAACCTAAATACGGTGATCGCGCAAAATCACTCATGACTGACACTGACTCGCTTTTTTAAGAAATCGAAACGATCTTAAAAACATGTTTGACACAAGCAACTTTCCTAAAGACCATCCTGCTATTGAAAACGCTGGGTTTGAAGTAGGCTTAAATAATAAGATCATCGGCATGTTCAAAGACGAGGCAGGTGGATAAATAATCATACAATTTGTTGGGCTTAGACCTAAACTTACTCCTACAAGATCCCTAAAGAAAAAAAAGAACACAAAAAATGCAAAGGGATGAAAAAGAAAGTCGTTGAAAATCGCATCACTCACCAAGATTTCTACGACTGCTTAATGAATGAAGAAGAAAAACATGCAACCATGAACGTTTTCCGATCCCGTCTTCACGACGTTTACACCGAAGAAATCAACAAAGTCGCACTCAGCCCTAACGACGACAAAAGGATCAGGCAAAAGGGTAAACACAGCACGTGGGCTATTGGTCACTACAAAACAAGATCCGATTACATCGCTAAATAATTTTAAATCCGATTACATGGACGGTAAGAAATTTTTTTTAAAACTTAACAAAAAAAAAGAAATATTTTACGGTAAGAAAATTTTTTGAATAAAAAGAATTAAAAAACGACGCCATCTTGGAAAACATTAAGACTGATAAGAATTTAAAAAACGACGCCATCTTGGAAAAACCATAACAAGATTAATTTTACTAATTCATTATACACAGCCGCCATCTTGGAAAAAAACATCCAACCCCCCAATATATAAGGGTATCAATGCGCCAGAGCACGCATGAGAAAGATAAGTCATCACATCAAAGCTATCACCCTTAAGTATGGGAAAAGTATCAATGCGCCAGAACCCGCTTTATATAGTAGTCTTATAGAATACGGACAGAAACAACTTGGACTTTGTTTTATTAAGTATGAATTCTACTTATATATCCATATTAGTTAATTATTATTTTTATGTCTCTCATATGCCTCCCTTTGTAAATTCTTCTCTTTAAGTAATTGTTCTTGAGCCAAACGTTCTTTCGTATTCAAAGAAGATACTTCGGTATAGAATCTTTCCATTATAGTTGGACCAACTAAGGAAAAAGCCACACCAAATAGACCAAGATAAATTTTTTGCTTCTTGGATAGGCGTGAATAACTCGCAAAAAATCCCATGGCTGAATATCTTTTAATATTATTTTTTATTCTCAACAATAGATCTCAAGTATTTCAAACAAACGCTGATCAGAAAAAAAAAAACAACAAAAAAAACAACAAAAAAACAAAGCTATTACATCATAAAGATGGACGTAAAGTTAAAATTTTAGCACAAAAAAAAAATAAAATAATAATAACAAAATTGTTTATAAGTCTCAAAACGATTAAATTCAAAACTGACTAATAACTCAAATGTAAAAATATAATCAAATGAAACAACTCTCATTGAAAAAGCATATTACAAACTAATCAATAAAAAATGTAAAAAATATCGTCACTAAAAATTCAGTAATAAAAATTACAAAACATAAAAATAATCGAAAAATTTATGAAGTATCTCTCACATTAACCATCATACCAGTACAAGCATCATTAACTATCATACCAGCGCATGCACCTTTTCACAGCTTTCGCCCACTTCATGTAAACTTTAATGTAACAACATCATATCAGTACATGCGTCATTAACTATCATACCAGCGCATGCACCTTTTCACAGCTTTCACCCACTTCATGTAAACTTTACTGTAACAACATTGAACTTTAATATCAGGCACAAAAACCATGGACGACTTACTTAACTTTTTAAGTTCTTCTTTATTTTCCCAAACCCCTTAAAAAAACAAAAATGATTAAAAAATTGAAAAATAAAATCCAAAAAGTATTACAAATGTTTAACATTTTAATGAAATTCTTATTTTTAGTTTTTATTAATTTTTAAACTGACGGGAACTAAGGCCGGCTAAATAAACAGCGCCAAGAACTGACATCTCAGAATCGCTCGATCGCTCAATGATGCAACCAGTAAGGGAGCTCATCAATTGCAAAATAAAATCGTTATTGGCAACACCCCCACAAACCCTAAGAAACAAAGCATAAACAACAATGGTAGGAATTCAAATCTTTCGTAAGTCAACACACATAAATTTACTTGATTACGTCTGTTACAGGGATTGTTGTTTCTTGCAAAACCACTTGGTATGTTTCATAAAGTCTGGAGAAAACAATTTAAATGTATATTTCATAAAAAATAAGAAAAAAAAGATCTTTTTAAAACAAAAACAACTCCAGTTAAAAATCGACATGAAAAAAGTTTCTCATTTTAAACAAAGCTTTTATTTTTCTCATAATAAACTACACTTGCATTTTTCTTTAGTTTTTAAACTTTACCTAAATGCTATTGATTCCAAAATTGCCCTCACCATGTGCGATTTGCTAGTATGGTTACTAATTCCAATAAATCCCCCACAAGCGTAAGGGTCGTTATAAGGTACCTGAAACCAATAAAAAATCAAATAAAAAAATAAATAAATAAAAATTACTTACTTCATAAAAACAATATCTTCGATCTTACTTGCAGCCCATAAAAACCAGGTACAAAATATACCCCTCCATTATCTAAAATAATAAATTCATTTAAAATTCTTCGTAGACTTTTAAAATAACCATTTTTTATTATTTTCATGTTCTTTATAATAGGTATATCTATATAAAACCCTTTCATTCATTATTGTAAGAACTTTGTAAAAAAGGAACTTACCACCCACAGAAAAAGCAATTTCAGATGTCTTTGATACTTCATCAAACAATCCTTAAAAAAAATTGTTTTAAAGAAAATGCATATAAAAATTATTTTTACTATTTTTTTTACCAAGTTTTTTTTTTAAGAAATTAAAACAAGACGTCAAAGTGAATTTTGAAAGGATGCAAACCAACCGAAATTTTTTGCCCATTCAATACTTGAGGCTACACCAGATACCATAGCTTCACAAGCATACCTGTATTCATTATCAATCTTCCATGCTACTTGCGGATACAGCCCTAATTAAGATGAGAAAAACATATTTACTGCTATTGAGGGTACAAATAAGTTTTGAGGGATTAACAAAAAATGGGTGTAATTAAGTTAAATCGCATTGGACCATCTTTTGAAAAAATTGGTTGTACCAATTTTCAATAAAACTTAGTTATTCTGCAATAGTGAAACAAAAATGAAAAAAAAGACTTTCCCCGCATCGGGGCAAGTTGCAACAGTGAATGGGGTAAGTTGCAACACTACTCTAAAAGTATAAGTCTTGCAGAGTTCACAAAAAAATTATTAGTTAGTCTGTAATTTCTATTTGGCAACAAAAATTTTATAGTTACAGTAAAAGAAAGTAGTATTTTCCTTGAGCTGCAATAAAATTTATTATGCTACACTTCACATATGAACTGACTTGTTTATTATGCTACACTTCACATATGACCTGAGTTGTTTAGTAAACTAAAAAATGTTTTTGAAAAAAAAAAAAATTCTCTTAGTCAAATAAACAATAATTAAGTTTAAAAAAAGGCAAGAGGAGTATTTAGAATATTTAAGTTCTGTTTCTTTCTGTTTTTAGGATATAAAAACACAATAACATTTTGTTTAAAAAACAATTTTTTTTAATGCAAAAAATTACATTAATTCCATTTTAATTCAACTTTGTTGTTGTTTTTTTTTGTTGATGTATTAGACTTTCTCTTTCTAGAACTAACTTCTTTTTCAGCCATAAATTGCTGTTTTACTAGAGTATCTCTTTATAGTGAATTTCTTTCCTAGGTTGTGCTTTTGGTAGAGGTCTTACATTCTCTGGAGAAAATTCTAATGATGCCAGAGATGGAATTGCATCTGAGATTGAAATTGATATACTAATTTCAATACCTGCTTTAGATTGAGTTGCTGGACGATCAGTAACAAATAATGGTGTCAGGATGTTATGTTTCTAAAACCAGATGTTATGTTTTGTTGTGGAAGAGAATGCTGTATTTTTGAAATTCCTGGCAAATCAAATATACTAATTGTTTTTCCTGGCCATTGTTTCATCCATGTGTTTTGTGCATTAGCTATGCATTTTTTGAATGGTCCAAATACAGATCTATCTAGAGGTTGCAACTTATGTGAGCAATGAGGAGGGAAGGAAAGTAAAACTATACCATTAGCTTTACAAAATGTTATTAATTGAACTGATAAATGAGACTGATGGTTGTCTAAAAGTACTAACAAAGCACTCCTCATTCATCCAGCCTGACCCACTCAAAGCACCAATGCATTCATTTGATCCATAACAAGTATAGTGATCAAAAAATTTCTTTCTCGGAAATAGAAAAATTGGAAGCACACTATTGCCACATGCATTTACAGCTAACACTATTGTCACTAGTGTCCCTCAGTCTTGAGATGTTAATGCTCCAACTTGCTTAATACCTTTATGAGCAATTATCTTGTTTGGTTTTTGCACAGTGGTGATACCAGTCTCATCAACATTGTAAATATTAGATGCAGAAAAATGATGTCTATCTAAAACATCTGATAATTTTTGAAAAAATACACCTACATTAGTACGATTTAAACTAGTTGCTCGTGCAAGACTTGTTGCTTCTGGAGTTCTGATAGACAATCCAGAATGTCGATTTAAAAACTCTCTCATCCAGTCAGGACCAGCCATTGAAAGTTTTAACCAAGATTTTGGAAAATTAATGTTATACTTTATAGCACATTCAAATGCAAGCTTTCGTGCTTCATAAGGTGATAATCCAAAATAAATATCAGAAGCTGTTGATATATATGAAGCAATCGCTTTTTCTTGCTCTAAATTGAAAACTTGGCATGACTTTTTATAACCAGGAATAGGTAGTGCATTCCCATATTAACAGCTTTTTTTACTTTATTTATGTAACAAAAAAGAGTTAAGTAGTGGATTCCATACTTTTTTTGCTGATGCTCTAATCGATATTTCTTTTCCATCAATAACATGGTTTGCTGCCTCTATTACCACTGCTGTTCGATAAAGTCCTTTTTCAGTTTTTCTCTTGTAAGTTCTCATTTGCAATTTTTACTTAAGCACAAAATAACCATTTAATCAAATAACAAAGAAATAAAAAAATATTTTAAAAGTCTTTTTGTACAACTTAACCTACATCATCATTTATTTACATATGAATGATTAATGTATCTATGCATATATGTATGCATGTATATATATACATACATACATATATATATTTCAAATGACGACATCTTGTATGAGAGTTGAATAAATTTAACATATGAACTTCAATAAATACGAATTCTCTCGATACTAATTTTTTATTTTATCTAAGAAATTTTCGCTAGATTATTGATACTAGCATCTTCAGCTTTAATTACAAATTATTAATTAAGTTAAATTACAAACAAACTTTAACGGTAACGTCACTTTTTAATGGCTTCTTTAAAGTTCGCTTTAATTGGGCTTCTTCAATATTACTTAGGTATAAAAGTAGACGATAATTCGTCTGACTATTTTTTCCCGTGAACTTTGGGAAGTCAGACGAGAAAACTTTGGTTATTTAAAAAAATGAATAATGGCGAAATATAATTACGTTTTGCAGGTTTAATGACGGGGGTAGTATGCCATTGCTAAGAGTAAAGCTTCTTTTTCGTAATCCTTCAAAAATTAAAAAAAAAAAAAAATCACAAACTATTTTAAAAGCATACTTTAAATTATCTTTTTCTTTTGTTATACTGCTGCTAAATAGCACTGATAATTTAACTAACTAAATTTAGATAAAAAGTTTTTCTTCTTATGATGTGGCTGAAGCGTTGATTAAAATCTTCGAAAAGAGAAAGTGTTTAAAAATGTGGGTGGATAAAGGAAAAGAATTTTACAACAAGCACGTGAAAGCGCTGGGAGTGCAATTGTATTCCACTGAAAACGAGGAAAAAAGTTGTGTCGTAGAGCGATGGAACAGAACGATGAAAGAGAGAATGTTTAAATACTTTTAAAGCCAACAAATACAGCCAACAACACGAATAAATACATTAACGTTTTAGATGAAATGGTGAAAAATTACAACAACACAAATCACTCTTCCATAAAAATGACTCCAGTTGAAGCCAGCGAAGAAAAGAATAAGGTTTGGATGAATCTGAATGGAAAGGTGGAAAGACAAGATCCAAAATTTTCAATGGGTGACAAAGTGCGAATCACTAAAAAGAAGTCTAATTTTGAAAAAGGGTATACGCCGAGATGGACTGAAGAAGTTTTCACAGTGTCAAAAGTTCAGTACGCGGATCCACTCACGCATAAAAATACCGACGCCAACGGTGAAGAAATTCAAGGCACTTTTTACGAGCAGGAAATGCAAAAGACGCATCAAGACATATTCAGAATTGAAAAAATCATTTGCAAAACAAAGAGCAAATCATTAGTCAAATGGTTGGGATGTCCAGATTCGTTCAATTCGTGGGTGGATAATAAAGAATTGATCAGTTTACTTTCGAGCAATATAAATCATTTTCTTTCACATTAAAAAATGAGTAAGATGATGGTTTTGTTTGAGCCTTTTATAAATGAGTACCTTAAGACGGAAGATTACGAAGAGGGGTATTCTTATACGCCTCATGAGGAGAGATACCATTACAAGATTTACAGCTTTGAAAATGGTTTGGATTTTAGCATTATTCGTCGAAAGGATGAATTTAAATTGAAAATAAAGGGCGGAAGGATTCATTTTGAAAAAAGCGGCTTTGCAAAAGAGGATATATTTGAGTATGCTCGCAGAAAAATAAATAAAATCAAAAACCAGAATAAAATATATGAAGATTCGATTAAAAAAACTTTCTTTTCTTTATAAAAAGATGAATTTTGTTACGATTGAAAATTTTGACGAGAGCTAATTATCGGTTGGAGAAAATTACGCAGCTACAAAGCCAATTCAGTATCAAAAGAAAAATTAGAACAATCTGCAATTGGGCATCATAAAATTAAATGTTCATGTAATATAAAATGGGATCAAGTAAAGACGTTAAAAGTAGAACCCAAAAAATTTGAAAGAAAAGTTAGAGAGCCAATCGAAATTCAGTTCAACAAATGCGGACCTAAAAATGGAGGTATGAATTTAGATGACGGTCAATATGTAAAAACGCAATTCTGGACGCCATATTTTTTATACTACGTAATATTAAAGAAGCCCAATTAAAGCGAACTTTAAAGAAGCCATTAAAAAGTGACGTTACCGTTAAAGTTTGTTTGTAATTTAACTTAATTAATAATTTGTAATTAAAGCTGAAGATGCTAGTATCAATAATCTAGCGAAAATTTCTTAGATAAAATAAAAAATTACTATCGAGAGAATTCGTATTTATTGAATTTCATATATTAAATATATATATATATATATATATATATATATATATATATATATATATATATATATATATATATATATATATATATATATATATATATATGTATGTATGTATATATGTATATATTATATATATATATATATATATATATATATATATATATATATATATTTATATATATATATATATATATATATATATTTATATATATATATATATATATACATAATATACACATAATATACATACAAGATACATGTATATATACATAATATGTAATACATAATACATATACATACGCTTCATATATATTATATACATATACAACTTATATAAACTTATCTTCATCATAAAATTTTTGTTTTCGTTTATTGTTACGCTGTTATATAAAAAAAGCGTCCATAATTTTAGAAAAAACTAGAAAAGTGCGTAAAATCAACAAAACCCGCAGCTAATTTATGATTCAACTTACCTCAAGCAATTTGATGCAACTTACCCCATAGGCATCATAATCATTCTAATCATTGTATATAATTATTTATATTGAAAAAATCTATTTTTTTTATCTTTTTGTGTTTGAAAAAGATTTTTTTAACTTACCATTACTTTATAATCGTCATATACCTCTAAGTTTAAAATGAAAGCCAAAAAAACTTCAAAAACGAAATTTAGAATTTTATATTGAAAGAAAAAAAATATCAATAACTTTTTAAATTTTTATTTAATAACTGTAAATTTTTTACAGCTGATGTGTTAAAGTTATAGTTATATTATTTAAGAAAAATTTAGGAAAGATATAAAAACCATTCTTTAAATCGTATTGTTGCAACTTACCCCTGTTGCAACTAGCCCCGGTCTCCCCTACAATATATACTTGACATAGATGCTTGATATAGATGCTGAAATATATACCTGACATAGATGCTTGGACATAAAATCCAGTATTGATTGAGAAAAAGCACCCTGTACCCATAACGCAGTTTATTTGACCTGCATCAAAGCAACATTGTGCAAAAGAAGCAGCTGCCACATCAGAAACCTAACATCATTTTTTTACAATTTCACACAAGGAACTATCTTTAGCATTTGTAGGAAATCTTGTTTAGGATTTCCTACAAATGCTAAAGATAGTTGATAACCAAGTACACAGTGGATCTAGGAGGCAGTGATGCTTAACAGCCTTAATTTTGTTGAAGATTCTTATAATAAAAAACTGCGCAAAAAAAACAACAAAACAACAGCTTTATCTATATCAATCAGCTCATCTTTCTTAATTCGTTCATATTATTTTGTACGTTTTTTTGTTATTTTGTTTCAGGCTGTGTGAACTTTGTAAAGAAGTTGGGAACCAAATTGTTAAACTGTAAGGAAAATCAAAATCCCTTTTATGCGACCTTCTGTTTGCAAATCATAATCAAAAGTGAAACTTTTAGCTTTGATTGAAGACATTTAGGAAACTAAAGAGACTTAGAAAAATTTGCTGAAGAATATTAAAAGGGGATGACAATTTAAGAGGAGAAAAGGTGAATTATTGCAATTTGTGGTCAATGTTCTATGGCTGAGCTTCAAGTTGAACTAACTGTCACCTGTGCTGTGATGAATATGTTTTATACTGATATATTTTCCCTTTATGATACATGCTATTGAACTTGTAAAACAATTAAAAAGATTGGATATTGAGCACATTGAACGTATTGAACCCATTGAACGTATTGAAAAAATTGGTTTTAGTTTTTGTTATTGCTATTAACAGAGGAAAACCATTTTTATAAGTTTTACTAGTTTCTTGTTTATTTTTTTACTATCAATTTAATGATGAAATAATACACCATCATAATCCAGTAGTGCTCTTTTTTAATTAGTGTTGAAATAACGCACGTGCGCTTATTTTCAAGTGTTTAACAAAAGAAGAAAAACTTTTTATCTAAAGTTTTTTAAAGGTTTTTACATTTGTTTTAATTTCTTTGGTCAGCAGCTTTTACTTATTAGAATTAAAAAACTTCTTTGTTTTTTTTGAGTGATTTTATGAGGTTTTTCAATAACACACAATTTGGTCCCTAAACAGGTTACAATAATACAACTTGTACATAGGGTTAATGTCTATCAACCTCTAACAACCTGATTAAGTGATGAGAAGAATGAGTTGATTTTCGAGGGGTATATGATAAGCAGTTTAAAAAATAAATCAAAGAACTGTCTAAAATATTAGAACAACTTTAGGAAAAACTTACAGCAGAAGTTAATGGAATTTTAACACCAAAAATATCCAAATCTATGTTACAGAACAGTTGACTAAAAATAAAAAAAAAACTTCTTCATAAAAAATCTTAAAAAGTTTCCTTAGAAATTGAAGTTGTGCTTTATTTTGAACTTGAAAACATATTTCTTTAAATACCTTGTTTCCACTACAGAAGGCATTACATTATTTGGCAAGCCAAAAAGTTTAACTTCCCAGTTGTTCTAAAAAATCAAAATAAGATAAAGATTTTATTGTATGGATTGCATTTAGAATATTTGATTTAAAATAAATTACATTAAAAGGGTTCCATAACCCTGTCCCAACTGCATTCGTAGGATCAGTAACATACATCTTTCCTAAAAAATATAAATAATAAGAGTGAGTTAATTTAAAAGTTACAAAGCAAATCATGATAAAAAAGAAGCTATCATCTTTTTGACTGCCACTGTGTACATATATAATGTACACAACAGCAATCAAAAAGATGAAAAGAAAAAACATAAAAAACTGCATGCTAAAGAAACACCTTTACTGAGCTTCCAGATGAGCCATGTATCAAGCGAACCAAATGAAAACTTTCCTTCAACTATCATTTGCTTTAACTTTTAAATAAAAATTGTTTCTTTGAGTTGAAGGTTAGGAACAGCAATCAGAGCTTTTTACTTGGAGGAGAAAATTAAATTACTGTTCTCCTAAAAGTTAAAACTACTATGTGATAAAAATCAGTGTGGGCTAAATCTTAAAAAAAAAAACAAATGCATTTGCCAGATAAGAGAGTTATCCTAAAAGGATAAGATGAGGATAGTCATAGATGATAAAACAACAGCAATTTATTTTATTTAACTTACACCTTAGGATTTTCCTCCATGAGCCAAGCAACTTTCATTAAACCCTGTTATAAATTTATTTGAAAAACTTTAAGCGGAAGTAATAAGTTTAACAAAATTTTTAAAGTTAATTGTTGCAATAATCTTAAAGTTAATAGTTGAACTAATAAAAATTAAAAAAGCATTTCACACACACTGCTTTCTTTAAACTTAAGGACTTTCATAAGCAAGAACATTTTTTGTCGGCATAATGTGTACAGCAAGAAACCAATTAAATTGATCCCCTAAAAATAAACTTACTGTCATGATTTTGAATCAATATAAATAATGATAATATTTGAAGTAATACCCCTAGACATAGAAATAAATCAATTGATATCACAGGATCTGCTACATCTAAGAAGAAGAAGAAAAAAGCAACCTTCAACATCCAACTTTGGTTGTAAGATAATGTAGTGTGAGTGCACCTTGTATCTTGCCAACTAATGAAGTTGCAATAAGAATTCCCTGTTTCTCTATCAGCAAAGAAACAAAAAATTAAAAAATTAAAAAAAATGTTGACTATAAAAATTTCACAGACATAAAAAAAAAAAATTTTAATCTTTTATTTTTTTTTTTTGTACACCAACTTTAAAATTTAAAATAAGAAAACTTTTTATTTAACATAAAGTAAAACTTTTGAAAACTTACATCAACTATTTTATGAAACTTTAAATGCTTATAGTAATCCAACATAAACTATAAGTGTTCCATTGTGCAAAATATTGACCATTATATTTTATGGGAATTAGCCACATAAAACTGATAATGGACTGTTATTAATGGACAAGGACTGGACTGGCTATGAGAACAAATACAAACCTGTCCCAAAGAATAATTGTTGAACGCTGAAATGAAAGTCCCATGCATCTCAAATCAGATACATCTATGCAACTCTCTAAAAACAAAAATTTCTAAATAGGAAACTAAACATTCATGACTTTTATAAAATAAAATTTTCATATACATATATTATAGTTATTATATCTATTGCGTGTATTTTGTCTTATATATGTATTATATCTACTACATTATATCTAATGTATTATATTTACGGTATTTTATCTTTTGTATTGTATCTACTGTTTTGTATCTACTGTATTGTATCAACTGTATCATATCTATTATATTATCTCTATTGTATTATATCTACTGTATTGTCTATTTTATTATATCTATTGTATCTGTTTAAAAAATTTGCACAAAAAAATTTGTTAAACCAATTTACTCTTGATTGTTTCTTTCACAATTTTTAAAAACAAAGTCCATAATTCATTTGGGTCTATCTCAACAGCTCTCTGTGTAGGATACAAATAAGGAACCTATAAGAAAAAATTTTCCTTAAAACATTTAAAACATCTGATTAAAGTATGACAAGAACTAATTATCAGTACAAATTTCAAAAAATCTAAACCTTTTCAGAGGTAAAAGAAACGGAATTTCTGTGTTGGTCATATATTTTACATGTTAATGTGGTGCTACCAATATCAACTCCAATAATATAAGATTCACTTGCCATCTTGAAACATTTTTTTACCACCTTGAAACTTTTTTAATCCACTAGGAAAAAAAAAAATTAATCATCATTTTTAACTAATCAATACTACAAATATCATACATCAAGTATCTTTATGGTATCAAAGATTTACTAGATTCTTTTATGAGTCTTAAAAATCTATAAAAAAAACTGGAGAAAAAAGAAGCAAATCACTCACAAACAAAATTTTAAAAAATAATAACTTTATCAGTCTTTTAAAAAAAGCTTCCCAAAAAATCAGCTTTTATAAAGTAAAAAAGTCAAATTCTCAGCAATTTAAATTAAGAAGACTTTATTTAAAACATATTTTTATTTCCTCTAAAAATTTGCAAAAACCATTTGTCTTTTTTTTTTTAATCTATGGCACTTCTTTGTGCACAATTAAATCAATATTGTTTTTTATATCTTTAAGCAAACTTTCTGCCGTAACTTTTTCATTAATAATTTGTGGAACACGATAGGACACATATGGCTTCATCTAAAAAGTAAACAACATGTAAATACCATAAACATCTAAAATATTTTTTTCTAAAGGTTTATTGTAGCATTTATTTTTAAGTTGTTCCATAACTAAAATTTTAATGAACTGATAAGTTTTAAAATCAAAAAAAAAACAAAAAAAAAACAAAAAAAACAAAAAAAAAAAACAAAAAAAACATCACAAAAAATCAGTAGATAGAGAGAATTATACAGAAGATGGTAACAGCAGAAAATATGAGCTAAACAACCAAAGCATATCAACAGCAATCATAACAGCAACAAATATGTTTATATACTTGAAATCCAGTTAGATCAGGAACTATAAACTCATGCACTTTTTTTGGTACTATCTTATAGGCACCTAAAAAATATAATCAGCTAAATAATTTAGCAATTAGTCAGTATTCTGCATATCAATTAATCTATATAAACAAAAGATGTCAGATAAGGTCTTACACAAATAGAAAATAATATTTGGTTTCAGAACTTTATTAAAAACATAATCATGTTGAAACCTATGCTAATTGCTAAATTACAAACAAATCATGCAAACCTTTATAAGGATATTTACATGGATTCAAAATTTTTGCTATTTATTTTACTCTTTATGCCTTAAAGTCCATGAATACATTTAAAAAACTTTTGCTGTGACTTTTTGTTGTGACCTTTATTTTTTGTGACATTTTTTGCTTGTAACCTTTGTTTTTTCTATATAAGAAAGTGGGTTTAAGTTAAGCATGAACAACAATCCCAATCATCAAATGAGAATGAGGAGGTGGAGCCTATTATAGTAGATAAATATATAATAATATAATAGATATATAATAATGTAATAGAGTAAAAAAAAATAGTAAAATCTTGCTTAAAGTAAAAACTTATTTGATTGTTACATTAGAATATTCTTTAATTGAATTTTTCTTAGACCCATTTTCAGTAAATTTTAAGGACTAGCATCCAAGTGTGGAAATCTTTGATCTCAAGAGACATAAGAGTTCTACACTTTTCAGTTGATGTAGCAACACTTGAACAAAGGATTTATAGGATATATACACACTAAAAAATATAAAATAGGATAATTATTTACCCTATGGTAGATAAAAAGTATTAAAGAGCAGAAAAATTGTTACTTACATACGTGACAAATAAGCATATAAAATACCTACCCTATCTGCAGATAAAGAACAATCATAATGTTTAACATAAAACTGTTATAATTTTTATGATTGGTAAAATGTATTGATGAAATACTTACATATGTTTAAATGGATAGGTGTAAGAATTTATGTATGTATGTATGTATGTATGTATGTATGTATGTATGTATGTATGTATGTATGTATGTATGTATGTATGTATGTATGTATGTATGTATGTATGTATGTATGTATGTATGTATGTATGTATGTATGTATGTATGTATGTATGTATGTATTTATGTATGCATGCATTACATGTATTACATGCATGTAATGTGTCTATCTAATCCCATTTTTTGGGCTCTTAATGAATCCTTAAAAAATATTTTAGGGTTCTATTATGACTGAAAGTAATAGGTGTGAAATCTGAGTTTTAAAGTTTCAGTGTTATGCTGAGTCATTCTCAATTGGAAACAAATTTTATATTATGGATTTTCTTTTCATTTGGAAAAAAGAAAAGAATAAGATGCCTATAAGTCATCTGTAATTGTTATTGATACTATTTGAACTTGTTAATTCAGATTTATATATCTGAAATACAAATAATGTAAAAAAATTTATTTGTTTGCAAATCAAAAATTTTTTTGGTGAAAAAATTAAACAAAGAATACAAATTTCTGAGCAGTTTCCAAGGTCATTTTTGGTCTCTTAAGCAAATTTCTTCTAGACTTTTTAACTACAAAAAGGAAATTTTGAAGGTGATCTTCATCACTGGTAGCTGCAATAAAATCATTAATGAACTTAATTTTCATTTCTGCAGCACTGCAACAGATGTGTTTTTGATCTATGCAATAAACTCCTGGAGATGAGAGTGGTTAAGAGCATCAACATCTCCATGTTAAGACTTCTATTGAGCTATTCTTTTATATCTGCCCTTGATGTGCTAAAATGTTTAAAGAAAATGTAACTTTGCTCAGAAATATACTTAGATTGCTCTGTAGTTTCTAAAATTTGTACATTTGATGAAATTTCTTTGGCTTTTCAAACTCAACTAAAACTTGCAGCATTTGTAGCTTTGTTTTAGCTGGGACTTTACCCCCCAATGACAACACACAGAATTAAGGAGTTAAGTATCAGTTATGGGATCCCATGTTCAGAAGCAAAGCATTTCCAATCTTCTTAATGACCTTTCTTAAAGAATTAACTGTCTGGATAGCTTTTGAATCATTATAGGGAGCCTGGAACCCTAAAAAACATTTTAAGAACCATGGAACATTTCAAATTGCAGCAAAAAGAGTTGCTTATTTCAGCTACAATCCCTCTTTGTCTGTCAAACTATTATTGATATCTTTGGTTACATAAAGAGAAAGGATGTAGATAGCATCTATTAAAAACCTTGTCTCATGGCAGGCGCCAGGTTGATGAAACTTAAAAATTGGCATTTCACCTCCAAGGAAGTAGGCTAACTTACAGACTATTCCATAATAATTCCTTGGAAATAGTACTATAGCAGTAGTTGCATTTATCAAAAATTCCTTAGCTTCCTCTGCAACTATGTGAGAAACAAAGCCAATCTTTAGATCATCCCTTTGCCACTCCAATTCACATAACATTTCGAAGAAATTTTCCTTTGACTGCTTATAATTTTCCTTTGACTGCTATATTTCTTGTATTTCAAATGATGTTTGATTATTTGAGTGTTAATGTTGTAACCAGAAATGTAGAACTGGGCATGTACTTAACTTGTGACTCACATAGGATAAATTAATATTTTCTTAAAAAATAACTTTCCTGTCTTTGAGGTAAACCCCTCAGTGGGTACTTCAACAGGTAGAAATACCAAAACTTTTCAGTAACTTTTTGTTTTTTCTTTTTCATCCCACTATCTTCATTTTTTTAGTTGTTCTACCTATTTTCTATCCAAAATTTAAAATAATCAGTTGGAAATTATAAAGCAGTTTAGAGGGAATGACTAATTTAAAGCAGCTGCAGCGGGACACTTATGCTCTTACTCCTCATTGCAGCCTGCTTTTCACAAGAATAGGTTAAATATTAAAAAGATAGGTTAAATAATATATAAAAAATAAGTCATCAGCAAAAATTAATTTATATTAAAAAAATTGTAAATACTATGAGCTATCAGCTCGTAGTACTATATTTTTTATATAAAAAGTCAGCTCAAATATTAAACAGTAAAACTCAGAATTTAAATTTATCCCTATCACTTCTAGTTATTGTAGAACCCTAAAAAATAAATTTAACGGTCATTTAGGGTCTATAGAATGGGAATCAGTGGAGAGCATTTTGAAATTTAAAAAAATTGTAAAAAAGTTTAAGAATAGTGAATTTCTGAGAAAACTTTAAAAAATTACAGAGATAAGTTTCTCTTACCAAACTTAGTATTGAATCCTGGATTGCGTACACCACGACCTACATACATTAAAAATTTATAATATACAAAGAATAAATATTTTTTTAAAGTTTTTTAAGAAAAGAGCATACAATTCACCCTAAGAAATTCAAACACTTTCATGTTAGCAAAGATCTGTTGACACAAACTTATCAATACTGCTTTTAAGTCAGCAAAAGTGTAGACTTTAGATAATGATTTTGGAATTGTGTTGTTTATCACATTGTTTTTTTACTTTTGATAAACTAACAAAAGCTAAAACCCATATAATAATTACTATAAATATAAATGGATATATATCAAAATTTACTTAAAATTTCATTAAAAGTAAAAAAATTTTTTTACCTTTGTAAAAATTTTTGTTTCCATGTTTGCCTGTCATCACTCGACGAGTTGCACCAAACAAAATATTACTCAAATGCATAATGGTATTCTTTAGCTGAACAAAATTTACTATTTATAGTATCAATATTAGTAATAGGCTTTTTATAATTAATTTTATTTCATGGAATGAACATGTTTATATAAAGAAAAAAGGAAATACAAAATATAGAAATATAACTCGTATGAATATTAACATAATATACAAAAGTTTGAAAAACCATTTCTTATATATTTAGTTCAAAAAGATATTTGACAAAAAAAATTTAATAACAAGTAAATAAAATTGCTTCTTAGATTTCATAATTCAAAAAAAAAAGTTAAAATAACTACTACACACTTACGATAAAATGTGTCCTATATGAATGCTTATTATTAGAAACAAATTTATTGGCAGCAAACTTAAGTTTGTAATTTACAATAACTTATAAATAAAACATTTTAAGATATTCTATAAAAACTTTTGCATTATGTGGTATCTGTTATCTCAGCTTCTAGCATCTTTTTTCTAAAAGCAAGGTAAAAATACAAACATCAGATGTTTACAATAGATTTAAAACTTAAATGTAAGAGTAGGTCATATTTTTCAGGAAAACTTACTTATAAAGAAGAAACTAAATTTTAATCACATTCTACCTTGCTTTTATTCTTTCACATCGAGGACAAGATCCTCTGGCAAAACAAGCACGGTGATAACATGTTTTACATACTAAATTTTAAAATGCATGAGTAAATCTCAGGAGAATAAAAAATCAAAGCGATGATTAAATTGAGACTAAAAAAACTAACCTTTACATAATTGTACTTTTTGTAACTCAAAGGGATACAAAACATCATCCCCATTCCTACAGAACTCGCAAACAAAACCTTTAGCAGAACATAGCTGTAACAAGGAAAAGAATTAACAAAAAACACAAAATGCAGTTTTTAATTAAAAAATTAATAAAAAACAAAAGTAAATAATGCATTAATAATGTGAGAATTCTCTTTAAACATTCTGAATATTTGATGGAAGTAGTTAACACAACTGGAAGTAAAAAAAAAAATACTATTGATTGCTATAAATCTACATACCTGACACAAAACTTTTATATGTTGAGCAGCATTTAGCACAATTGTTTTTAGGATTGTTTGCAACTCTCCACTCTTTGTCTAAAAGCAATAACACAACTTCATAAAGCAAAAAAAAAAAAAAAAACAAACAAACAGAATTACTTTTCTATAAAGAGTTTCTGACACAAGGATTTTGATTATTTTAATGAAGTTATTAACCAATTAGTAATAAAATATAAAAAAACCTGGACTAAATCATCTATGGAATACAAGTGTGGTTCTTCAGATAAGTGGACTGGCAGTTTAGAAATTTCATTTAACTCACTTAAAAGTAAAAAACAAGAAAAAACAAATTAACACAAAATGACTTAAGAATGACTCTTAACTCTTTCAACTTTTTCAATCAAATGTAAAAACACTTTTACAATTATTCTGCAGAACATCTTTATTTCATTATTTCAGAGAATTATTCTGCAGAACATCTTTATTAAAATATTTCATATAAACTTCTAACATATTTACCGCAAAGTTAAGAAAGACTTTTTTTTTCTTATTAAAGAAGAATATGTGCACTGAAAACAAGAAGTTAACTCTTACAGATACTTAAAGAATCTAACCATCATTTGATAATAGTTATGGATCTAAAAATACCTATCTGCCATTCTGCAAGTTGACAAAAACTTTTTAATATAATACAATTGCATTCTCCAGTTCTAAAAAAAAAATCTCTAAATTAAAAAGAAAAAAAGGAAAAAAATGCTAAACATGATTAAGAGTTCATTTGTTAACCACATCAAACATTTAAACATACAGATAAACATACATTTGTAAGAGCTAATAAACGGACATTATCAAAAAGATTGGGAGCAACACCAGAAATATCAAACAAAGGTTCATTGTATATTTTCTTTAGGTATTCTTTAGCAAAGTCAGAAACAGGATATTTCTTAAAGTCCCATTTAGAAAGTATCCTTGCAGGTATTAGTGATACTTTGTTTTGATGACAACTGGAGCAGAAGTATTTGCCAAGATAATCACAAAATCGAAACAAATGTGAAAGATCTGAAATAAAAATACCGCATTCATATACTTTTACCAAACTTTATAAAAACTGATAAAAATGCTGGGTAATGCAAATGTAATAATAGAAAGTAGTACATTAATTTATGCAAAATGACAAAAAATATAAATTAGTAACTTTCTATTTTTCACTTAGTACCTGGTTTAACAGACTAAACTTATGAAACTTAAACAAAACATTCATTAATTTTCAAAATTTAAAAAATAAATTTGGCTTAAAAAAAAAAAAGTCTTAAAAACATACCTTTTATTTTGAGAATAATTACACTAATAAAGTTAAAAATGTTTGCAAAGGTTTAGCAATAAACTGTTTGACAAATTCTTAACAAAAGTTATACTAAAAAGAGATTTTTTAAACAAAATATTATGGATTAAAAGCAGAAGCAGATCTGTTAAATTATCATCTAATTTTTAAGTAAACTTTATAATGTGAAAATATCTAGAGGAATAATACTTTAAGTTTTAAAGAGAGATTTACCTGTAAACACAAAATGGGAAACAACACCATGTTTTATTACAAATGAATTAACACGTGGTCTGTAGAAATCAGGTTTAGCATTTACAGCAACTTCTGAGAAAACCCTTTGAGATATTAATATAAACAAAAATTTAAAAATTTTAAAATTTTGTTAGAGGAAAATTCAATTTTCAGGATCTGGATGAAAAACATGAAAACATGAGATTAATCATTGTTTTGTGTTCATTTAAGATCTATTTTCATAGGTGAATGATATAAATGAAAACCATCAATAATTACCATCCACTTTCATATTAAACAACTAATAAATTTTTGTTATGTACTTCACATTAAACATTCAAAAATGGTAAAACACAGGTAAAAATCATGATCTCAAATCATTGTCTCAAAATTGTGTGTTTTTGTGTTAGCAAAAATATGAGCAGGAAATTATAACATTTAAGCACACCTAAAATGTTGGTGTTGTTCAGTGGAAAGCTTTCTTATCTTTGTACATTTCTCTTTTTTGTTACACTATTTATAAAACGTTTCTGTTAAAAGAAAAAATATCCTTATTGAATCTTCCTGATGTTTTTCATCAAAATTATAAAAATTGAGTATTTCTCTCTGAGAAAGCTGATTCTTTTATTTTACATAGTTACTGGTATAGTAATATGTGTATTTTTATACATCCAAAGGATTTTCTTGGAAATCACCCTAAGCATTAACCTTGAAATTTACAGACTGTGAACAAGTTAAAATACTCACTAGGAGAGACTTTTAGTCCACACCCAGCACATCTATACTGTTGCCTTTGAAGCATAACCTTTCTTCTGTGATAAAAGAATTTTTAAATAACAATTAAAGTCATTTTCTTGGCCATAGTTAAAATTTCTTTTTTTTTTTAACTTTTTTTTCTTTAGTTACTCAAGTATGCTTACTTTACAAAAGTATGAGGAATCAGCACTATCTGTGGACGTGGAGGAGCCCATTCTAAATTTCCTCTGATTAAACTCTAATAAGTAATTGATATTAAATTATAAAATGCAAACCACAAAATTTAGAAGTTTCAAATGTTTTAAAAAAGTATGTTATTACTGGCATGGAGACTTTTTGTAATCCTGACTCCAAACTGTATTCATTGTGTTGTAAGTAAGTGTCAGGAGCTACTGAGAATGCATTAGGAAGAGGAAGAAGTTGCTGAGGAACTTCCTCTTCAGATACCATCCATTTTAATTCTGAAGCAGCTGGTATCATATGACCTTGAAATTTCTAAAAAATCAAATAAAGAAGTAAAGATCTACCTTAACATTTTATAGAAAAACTTTTCTATGATTCGCTGGATACCTTTAGTAAGCATTTTGCTACAGTTTCAGCTGTAAAATCATCTGGAAAAATTTCATCTTCATGAATAATCTCTACTTTGTCTATATCTTCTTTTGAATCATTTTCAACCATTCGACTTTTATTAGTCAGCTGAGAAATATTTTCCCAACTTGCACTTATAGTGATGGCACGCTTGTCTGGGTTTAAAGGTGCATCTGATATATCATCTAAGAAAATAAAATTATAGAACATAAAATATAAATAGAATGTTAAACAGCTTACAACTTATGACACAAATTGCTGTAAAAAAAAAATTTACATAACAGTTTTTATATTTTTGATTTGAATTTCATGGCTGATGATTGCTGTAACTAGTGATCGACCGAAATTCGGTTCGAATCCGGTTTCCAGCCAAAATTACAGCCAGATTTGAAACTCCGGTTCCAGGTATATTTAAAATTTCGGTTCCAGCTGAAATTTTAAATATACCCGGAAATATACCGAAAATATATATTATAAACCTTTATTTAGCATAATACCGTTATTATCATTTTGATAAAAATTTTAGCTTGAGAATCAAGTTAAGCTTGAGAATTAATGTAAATAAAATTTGGCTTTGTTTGAAAACTAATTAATTTTCTTGTTTAAATTAATTTTAAATTAGTATTCATATCTTGTAATGTTTTTATTGCTATAATTTGAGCTGAACTTATACCATTCCGATTCTTACCAACTCATTTTTTTAAACATATTGTCATGATTCAAATGGACAATTTTGAACCTCCTAAAGATGAATTGGCTCCTGCAGCTCCTGCACATTGTAAAAATTATTGCACAATCTGGAACAGGGGAAAATGATTAATGTGCATTTTGACAATCCAAAATATCATTTAAGTGTTAAATGATTTTTTTGGATTGTCTAATTGTTTCTCTATGCCTTGGGTTTCGGAAAAACTTTTAAAAAAATGTAAAATTTTAATTATTTTTACTACATTAATTTTTGTTTAAATTAGAACTAACTTTTTAAAAATATATTACTTATTTTCGGTTCCGGTTTCTGTTCCTGTTTGGATTTATTTTCGGTTCCGGTTAGGAATATTTAGAATCTATTACCGGTTTGGTTCCCGTTCTGGCAAAATCTCTGTTCCGGTCGATCACTAGCTGTAAGGCATGAAGCTTTAAGTACCATATGCATTTGCTGTTTCTTCATTATATATATATATATATATATATATATATATATATATATATATATATATATATATATATATATATATATAT